>NC_080543.1:7265458-7332958 GCF_028640845.1 Ahaetulla prasina | reverse complement strand
TCAGAGAAGACCGAGGTCCCCAAATTCAACCCTGAGTTACAAATATTCTCCTCTGTCAGTCCCCTGCCGATTTTCTCCAAGGTGTTGTGACCCAGGCCCAAGTAGGTAGTAGGAAACTCAGTAAAAACAAACTTTATTCGAACAGCTGAGAATTACTTCATTCTCAGCATAGTTCAACTAAATTAAAGCAAATTTCTCCCAACACAAATTCCTCAGTCCTATCACCAACCTTGGTCCAATTAGGCAAACTGCCAAAGCCTTTCTTGGCAAAAGTTCAGAAGACACCAATAAAAAATAAATGCAAGAAGATGAAGCTATCAACGTTGTTTTCCGGCAAAGCCCAAACGCCGTTGCTGGTCTTTTAACCCTTATGGCTTATATCTCTTGGCCCTACTCCTGAGTTGTCCTCTTTGCTTGAGCTGCTCTTGCCTTCTGGCAGCTCTTCTCATGCATCCATTAGGAACAGGCTCCTCCTGTTCCTCTGCCTCACTACTGTCAGCCTCTGGAGGCTCCGGAGTCCACACATCACTCCCCGATGGCCCTGGCCCCACCTCTGCCTCTGATGCAGAGCCTTCATCCGGGCCTTCCCCAGCCTCCAGGACTGGCCCATGCTCTTCCTCAGCCTCTTCGCTGTCCGACTCCGTTGCCAGCTCCGCAGGCTGCTGGCGGACCACAACACAAGGTGCACAATTATTTCATGTCTTCTTTCCTCACTAACATATATTCCATGACATATTCTAAAGTTTTAAATTTTAGAAATGGTTTCTTCCAAGCTACCTCCTTGCTTATTTAGCTCATTGTTTATTTCTCTGCAAACCGACCCGTTTTCCAAGAATTAATTATTAGGAATTGTCCAAAGCTATTGTGAATATCTCAAGCCAAAGCTAATACTAGGACAACTTTACCAGATCTTTGTTTTCTGATGGCTCTCATTTTGGGGACTTTATTAAGAAATTTGAGGTGGGGTTATCACAAGCTTATTTTTTCCCTTTTGATGGAATGCGGAAGGAAGGGGTTAAGAGTGAGGTGGGCGACGGAAGCCTGTCAAAATTTAATTTCACTTAATTTTCCTACCAAAACGATAATAGCTTTAGGAGATTATTCTTAAATAATAATGGATGCTAACATTTTCTTTTAAAAAGTGTTTTTAGATGTAACGAGCCATCAAATTTCATTTCCTCCCAAGATGCTGCAGAAATTATCATTAGATGTTCTGAGAGATAGATCCACTTTCATTCCAGGATTGACGCCTGAAACTCCCTCAACCCCCAAAGGACAGGCAGTCCTCGATCTACGACCACAATTGCCTCTTTTAATATCTCCTAAAATATTTCATTCTCAAAGGGAGGGCCTGGCCCCATGCCCAAAAGAGAGTGAGGGGGAAGGGCTGATAAGGCTTACCTCAGGAGCACCGATTCCTTTGGCTCGTCTCCAGGAGCCAGAACCAGACCAGTCGAAGGACGTAATGAGGCCGTCATCCCCTGATTCCTCCCTACCCCAGGCTACGCCTTCAGACCCAGCTGATAATAATAATCAAGCTTGGCTTGACCCGCTCTTCAGAAGATTAGAGAGGCGGCATCATCAAAAGGAAGGGTGGGGCAGGAGCCCCACCCCACAGGATATACAAGGAGCTTTGGGACTGCTCTCACTCCACGGGAAGCAAAGTTTAGCTGATCAGTTTCAAAAAGAGCTGAAAGTCTTGCTACGTGAGTCATTTGTTTGTTGGCAGGCAGCTGCGATTTCTCTGCCAGGACTGATAAGAGCCGTGAATCCACTGGCTGAAGGCCAGCTCGTGGGTCTGAAGTGGGGAAGGAGACAGAACAGGGGGCTTCCTACAGAGTCTTGATGATTTCATGTACGTATCCTGGCAGCAAAATTCTAATTCCTCATTGCCTTTGCCGACTTCTAACCTGACCTACGGTTTTGTCCTTTCCTTGCGGTCTCCTAACCACATTCTCTCAAGGCAGTGGTGGGATTCAAATAATTTTACAACTGGTTCTCTGCCCTAATGACCGACTGGGTGAGCATGGCCAGGAGGTGTGACAGGCAGCATTTGGCCACCTGCACCCCCCTGGAAGCAAAAACAGGCCATGCGGGGGCGCCATGCACCCCCACCCTTCGTTTGGGGCTTAGTAGGCCTCCCTGCAGACTCCTGGAATCAAAAATGGGCTGTGAGAGGGCCGTGCCACACACACACACCCGCACTGCATTTTGAGCCTAGTAGGCCTCCCTGCAGCCTGTTGGGAGCAAAAATGGGCCATGGGAGAGGGGCGCCCCCCCCACACACACACACCATGCCCCATTTTGGGCCTAGTAGGACTCCCTGCAGAGGAGGGGAGGGGAGGGGTAGGGCCAGCCAGCAATTTAACAACCGGTTCACCCGAACCGGCCTTAACCGGCTGAATCCCATCACTGCCTCAAGGTCATAGAGTTGGACATCTGCAGATTTAGGAAAGTCTGCACATCCGACTTTTGCAATAGACTGAATTCCTTGGAGGAATTATGCCTGTGAGGAGACACTTGCACACACACACACACACACACACACACACATACATACACACACACACACACAATTAAAAGTGTGAATCCGAAGAGAAGCGTGTGCAGCAATCCCAGCTTTCAGAACAACAACAACAAAAAAAGTAGTTGCCCCCCACCCCCAATGTTGATAATAAACCCCAATAAATATTTCAAAGACAAAGTGAGAATGAGTTTAACTCCTTATTAGGTGGGGTGTGAATTTAAAACAAATTGAGCCCTGTGAAAAACAGTTGTGGAAACAGACCAGGATAAACCACATCTTTAAAAGAGAAATAGATCTCAGCTCTATCAGCAAACTATCTCTAATATTTCCTTATTTTATAGCAACCACAAATAAACCACTACCTGGGGTTTTTAATGGAGTTGGGTCATTCCATTCCTTCCATTGCATAGAAATAAGTCAATCTAAGGCCTAAATGAGGATGGGGAAGATTGAACAGGTCTGAATGGTGAATCCAATTTTAAAAGATCTTTAAAAGGAAGGTAATGTTGTCCATGTTGTCTATGGGGTCGCGATGGGTCGGACACAACTTCGCAACTAGCAACAGCAACAACAAATTTCCTTTTCCTTATTTCCTTCCTGAATAATACAGCAAATCCTCAAATTATAACTATTTGATTACTGATTGTTCCAAGTTACAACGGCACAGTGGTGGGATGCAACTGGTTTAACAACCAGTTCAGTGAGCGCGCCTAACACGCTTGTGGGCGGCGTTCAAAACACAGCAATTTGAAGCTCAACTGCTTACCTTCTAAGGCAGCCCCAGTAAGTACAACAGCAGAGTCGCGGAAATCAGCTGTGACGTGCAAATTAGCTGAGCCAGTAAGAAGGAAATATAGGACAGGATAGCGCAGGTGGGCGGCACCGGTGGGTTCTAACCAGTTTTACCACCGGTTCGCATCGCGCACGCGCTTTGTGTGTGATCACCGCACGTGTGCTCGCTTGGCTCGCACGCACGCCAAAGCTGCATTTCACGCAAGCGCATTGATGAAAAAAACAGCTGAGGCATAACAATCCACTCCACCGCGCCTTACAGCTGAGCTAAAAACAAAGGAATAAAGGTACTGTAGGTATAGCACAGGGTGGGAGGGCCCAACTAACGTTAGAAGCGAACTGATTTGCTCTCATATCAAGATTTCCACTACCTTATGCCTCCCACCGACCCGTACGCTCTCACAGAGAGGGTCTTCTCAGGGTGCCGTCAGCCAAGCAATGCCGGCTGGCGGCCCTCAGAGGAAGGGCCTTCTCTGTTGGAGCATCGACGCTCTGGAATGAACTTCCCCCCGGTTTGCGCCAATTATCTGACCTTCGGACCTTTCGCCGGGAATTAAAAACTTATTTATTTATCCAAGCGGGACTGGCTTGATTTTTAAATTTCCAAATTTTAATTTTTTGTAATCTTTATATGGGGTATTTTAGGTTGGATCAATTGACGGTTTTAATTTGGCCATTATTGAATATGTATTTTAAATTGATATTTTAATTTTGTATATTTAATTGTTTTTAACTTTGGCTGTACACCGCCCTGAGTCCTTCGGGAGAAGGGCGGTATAAAAATTTAAATAAATAAATAAATAAATAAATAATAAATACAGGCTCTCACGAACCGGCGAGAACCGGTAGCAACTCACCACTGGTGGGCGGGGCCAGCTGATCGTCGGAACTACCAATTCGCCCGAACCAGTCCGAACCGGTTGAATACCACTTCTGCAAGGGCACCGAAAAAAGTGACTTATGACCATTTTTCACACATGCAACCATTGCAGTATCCTCATGATCACGTGATCAACATTCGGATGCTTGGCAAACTGACTCGTATTTACGACGGTTGCGTCACGTGATCCCCTTTGGCCACCTTCTGACAAGCAAAGTCAATGGGGGAAGCCAGTTTCCCTTAACAACCGTGCGGCTAATTGAACAACGGCAGTGCTTCACTTAACAACCTTGGCAAGCAAGGTCATAAAGCAGGGCAAAACTCATTTAACAACTGTCTCGCTCAGCAGCAGAAATTTCGTGGGCATGAGTCAAGGACAAACCTGTATTTAAAGCTCCAACGTCAACGGAATTTGGAGTTGGTGAACCTGGGGGGGGGGGAAGAGCAATTTAAGGAACAATGAGGTGAGATGTGGATGAGAATTTATTTCATGGATCAATGTGAGCTGTTAAAAATTTGTCTCTGCCTGACTCCCTTTGTTTTATTTTATTAACCTGTGCCCAATCTATGAATTCTTGCCTTGTAATGTGCATGAATTATGGCTGAGGACCGATAAAAACGCTTCCATTTAGATGTTCAATACCCCCTTTTGTTTCCGTTCCTGTCTTTGTCTTTCGCTCCCATTAATTCCCTAACCTTGATCTATATATAATAAAAGAGGTGGATTTCTGTATTGAATCAGTCTTCTGAAAAAAAAGGACTAAGCCATGGAGAAAAGTCGGAGTGGGTTTGCTTTTATGTGCCTCTGGATTACCTCAAAGCAAAGGTGGACATTTTTTTAAATTTGCATTTATATCCCGCCCTTCTCCGAAGACTCAGGGTGGCTTACACTATGTCAAGCAATAGTCTTCATCCATTTGTATATTATATACAAAGTCAACTTATTGCCCCCAACAATCTGGGTCCTCATTTTACCTACCTTATAAAGGATGGAAGGCTGAGTCAACCTTGAGCCTGGTGGGAGTTGAACCTGCAGTAATTGAAAGCAGCTGCTGTTAATAACAGACTGCATTAGTCTGTTGAGCCACCAGAGGCCCTGCAATTGTTCTGGTGGAAGCAAACGAAACACACTCCTCGTGTCAAGTCCAAAGGATCGGGACCGTATGTTGAGTCGCAGCCCAGAAGTGTTGTGACCCAGGCCCAGGTAGGTAGTAGGAAACTCAGTCAATGTAAAAACAAACAAACTTTATTCGAACAGCTGAGAATTGCTTCATTCCCAGCGTAGTTCAACTAAATTAAAGCAAATTCCTCCCAACACAAATTCCTCAGTCCTATTACCAACCTTGGTCCAATTAGGCAAACTGCCAAAGACCTTTCTTGGCAGAAGTTTAGAAGACACCGATGCAAAATAAACGCAGGAAGATGAAGCTATCAACGTTGTTTTCCGGCAAAGCTCAAGTGCCGTTGTTGGTCTATTTCAAGCCTTATGGGAGGGGCCAACCATCTCTTGGCCCTACTCCCAAGTTGTCCTCTCTGCTTGAGCTGCTCTTGCCTTCTGGCAGCTCTTCTCATGCGTCCATTAGGAACAGGCGCCTCCTGTTCCTCTGCCTCACTACTGTCAGTCTCTGGAGGTTCTGGAGTCCGCACCTCACTCCCCGATGGCCCTGACCTCACCTCTGCCTCTGACGCAGAGCCCTCATCCGGGCCTTCCCCAGCCTCCAGGACTGGCCCATGGTCTTCCTCAGCCTCATCGCTGTCTGACTCCGCAGGCTGCTGGCGGACCACAATAAGATTTGTACAAGTCTATACATCAAAATCAAGTCAACTAATGGTCAGCGCTAAATTGTTTCTGGGTAAGAATCAGTGGAATTCACTGGGGGACCTGGATCATGAATTCCTGGATCATTTGTTGCAATGTAAAGACTCTAGGCTACTGACACTTTTAACCCCACCTTCCCAGTTTTCTCCTTTCACCCCAGGAGTGTCAGAGGATTGGGGCTGTCTGTCTAGACCAGTGATCCTCAACCTTTGCAGCTTGGCACACTGGCTAGGGTGGGGAGAGGTGAACCAGGCCACATGAGTGGCAGGCCGGTGCACATGCATATGCACATACAGCTCGACTGCAAGTGGAGCTCACTTATGCGTGTGGAGCTGCATGCATGTATTCATGTTGGCCCTCCTCTTCTGAGGCCTGGTTCCGAGTAGGCCACAGCCCAGTAGTTGGCCACAGCTCAGGGGTTGGGGACAGACGGTGTCACATACTGTAACAATCGGTTCGCCCAGCACCGGAAATGTGAGTGGCATCACAAAACACGGCAATTTGCGTGCGCTGTCCACACATGTGTGTGGTGTCAAAAAATGCAGCAATTCGCTTATGTGCGCCATCCGCACATACATGCAGCATCAAAAAACACAGCAATATAGGACAGGATTATTATTATTATTTAGTTTATTCATTACATATGAAACTCAGTCAACTGAACATTCAAAAAGGCATCACAAATACCATTGACTGGTGCTAATGGTTCATACGGGTTGCTGCCAGCGTCCTAGGTATCAACCAAGTATCTTCTTAAGATGTACGATGTTCCAAGAAGCGCAGTTTTTTGCAGTTCTGCTGGTGTTATTGCAGGAAGCTGCAATTTGTTGATGTATCTTATAAAATTCTTGGACATGGTACCAAGTGCCCCGATGACAATGGGTATCACTGTTACATGTTTCATCCATAGCCGTGTAGTTTCGATGGCCAGGTCACAATATTTCATGATTTTTTCCAGTTCTTCTTCTTCAACTCTGGCATCTCCTGGTACCGCAATGTCAATAAATTGTACGTTTCGGTTTTCGACAACTGTGATATCTGGTGTGTTGTGTTCCAAGTGACGAACTGTCTGTATTCAAAAGTCCCACAAGATCTTCACCTTCTCATTTTCTATAACTTTTTCCACTTTATGTTCCCATGACTTTTTGGATACAGGCAAGTCGTATTTTTTACATAATAACCAGTGGATTAATTTAGCAACTCAATCGTGTCTAGCTTTGTGAACTTTGTGCGATTTTGATGCATTCACATATTAAATGTGAAACAACAAAGTTTCGACTTTGTTGTTGCAAAGTTGGCTGTTTGGATTGTCGGTGGATTTTTGTATCTTTGCTTTCATGGCATTAGTTTGCAGTGCTTGTTCTTGAGCAGCGAGTATTAAACCTTCTGTTTCTTTCTTGATGGTTCCCATCTTAAGCCATGCCCATGTCAAGTTGTCATCACATTTTCCTTCAATGTTTTTCAAGTGCTGTCCGTGCAAAGCTTTGGTTTTCCATCTATCTAATCTGTCATCCAGCTGTTTTTCCTTATATTCTGCCTTTGTTTCTGTTGCTTTTATAGTGTTCTCCGTTTTTACAGCCTGCAGCAATTTTTCTGTACTTTGAATAGAATAGAATAGAATAGAATTTTTTATTGGCCAAGTGTGATTGGACACACAAGGAATTTGTCTTGGTGCATATGCTCTCAGTGTACATAAAAGAAAAGATACGTTCATCAAGGTACAACATTTACAACACAAATGATGGTCGGTATATCAATATAAATCATAAGGATTGCCAGCAACAAGTTACAGTCATATAGTCATAAGTGGAAAGAGATTGGTGATGGGAACTAAAAAATTAATAGTATTAATTAATACTATTAATAGTGCAGATTCAGTAAATAGTTTGACAGTGTTGAGGGAATTATTTGTTTAGCAGAGTGATGGCCTTCGGGAAAAAACTGTTCTTGTGTCTAGTTGTTCTGGTGTGCAGTGCTCTATAGCATCGTTTTGAGGGTAGGAATTGAAACAGTTTATGTCCAGGATGCGAGTTCACATAATCATTCAAACTTCGTTTTTCTTCTTCCACAGTTTGATGGATTTGCAATAGCCCTCTGCCCCCTATTTTTCTTGGCAAGTACAACCTGTCGATTTCACTTCGTGGATGTAAAGCGTAATACATATTCAAAAGTTTGCGTGCTTTCCGGTCCAAGTTTTTTAGTTCAGCTAAAGTCCAGTTGATGATTCCAGCTGAATAGCGTATCACTGGGACTGGCCATGTATTAATGCCTTTAATTATGTTTCTAGCATTCAGCTTTGATTTTAATATTTTGCGAACCCTCCTGATGTATTCCTTTTGCGTTGACTCTTTGACTTTTCCATTCAAGATGTTATCTGCTTCCAATATGCCTAGGTATCTATAGCCATCATCCTTTGCTAATGTTTTTACTATGTTTCCATTTCCCAGTTCTATTCCTTTTGTGTGTTTTTTTTTCATTTTTCCTTTCTGCATGGATAATATAGCACATTTTTCAAATCCAAAGTTCATTTTTATGTCGCTGCTGAACAGTTGAACAGTGTTGAGTATTGATTTAAGTTCAGTGGGGCTTTTCGTATACAATATTATTATTATTATTATTATTTTATTTACACAAAATAACAGTATACACAGCAAACGAGATAACTATGCTGGATTTCGTATCACAAATCACTAGTCGAACACTTCCCAAGCGTTTAGGACTGCGTGATGTATCGGCGAATTATGCGAGCAGATCCCAGTAAGGTGGCCTTCTGCAGCTGACCAATGGTGATCTTGTCAGGGCCAATTTCTTTTAAGTGCTTGCCTAGGTCTTTAGGCACAGCTCCCAGTGTGCCGAGTACCACTGGAACCACCTGCACTGGTTTATGGCAGAATTTCTGCAATTCGATTCTCAAATCTTGATATCTGGTGACTTTTTCAAGTTGTTTCTCATCGATTCTGCTGTCACCAGGTATAGCAATGTCAACTATCCACACTTTTTTCTTTTCCACAATCGTGATATCCGGGGTATTGTGTTCCAAAACTTTATCAGTCTGTATTCGGAAATCCCACAGTAGTTTTGCATGCTCATTTTCAATCACTTTTTCAGGCTTATGATCCCACCAGTTCTTTGCTACAGGCAGATGGTAGTTGTGACACAAGTTCCAGTGGGCCATCTGAGCGACTGTGTTGTGACGTTGTTTGTAGTCGGTCTGAGCTATTGTCTTACAACAGCTCAGTATGTGATCAATGGTTTCATCCGCTTCTTTGCAGAGTCTGCATTTGGGATCATCAGCAGATTTTTCTATTCTGGCTTTGATTACATTTGTTATTATTATTATTATTATTCATGAGAAACCACCCATGTTGAAGAAAAAAACCATCCTCCTGACTTGTATATCTCCACACCTCCATCCTTTTTTCTCTTTTCATCTCAATTAAATAAGACCTGTCAGCCAAAATGGAATCCAAACAGATTTCCAGCCAACTAATTAAAGCTTCTCATTGGCCCAGCACGATACTTTTATCTAATGGGTTCCTTCAAAAGCCTTTCCTTTCTCCGCCACCCAAAAAGTTTCGCCCTAATTAATATCAAAGCAACACTCTTCAAAATGCAGCCTGATCTGATTGATTAGGGGATGGTGACCCCTTCCTTTTCAATACCCATAGAACAGGAAAAGGCCCTGATTAGCATTACACCCGTTACACAGAATATATATGTATATTTATACACAGAATATATATATATTTGTTTTCTGAGGTTTTCGCGGGTGTTTGTATGTAGGTCTTTGGTTATTCAGGTTTTCTCCCACGTAAAATTGGAAGTGTCTTGGCGACATTTCGACGAAGTCTCATTCGTCATCTTCAGGCTTCAGCTTCGTGCTTCATGCTTCTGGGAGCAATGTGTGATTGCAGCTTCTTTCTACCTTTTTAACTGCTAGTGGGGGTTTGAACTGATTGGGTGGGAGCTTGGCTGTGCTCTGATTGAATGTTCGTGGTCGTGCTACCTCTTCATAGTGGGTGTCAGTCTGCTGCATGTATGGATTGGAGGGAACCCCTCCAATCCATACACGAACCCCTCCAATCCATACATGCGCAGACTGACACCCACTATGAAGATGTAGCACGACCACGAACACGAAGCCAAACAACAGCAATGCAGCTAACCAGCTCAAATCCCCCTGCAACTCAGACTAATCTGAGCACAAACAAGCCCCCACCCAAACAGGACACACCCCCAGCCAATCAGAGCACGAAAAAACCCCATCCAATCAGAGCACAGCCAAGCTCCCACCCAATCAGTTCAAACCCCCACTAGCAGTTAAAAAGGAAGAAACAGCTGCAATCACACATTGCTCCCAGAAGCACGAAGCTGAAGCCTGAAGATGTCGAATGAGACTTCGTCGAAACGTCGCCAAGACACTTCCAATTTTACGTGGGAGAAAACCCGAATAACCAAAGACCTACATACAAACACCCGCAAAAACCTCAGAATAAATATATATATATATATGTGTGTGTGTGTGTGTGTGTGTGTGTGTGTGTGTGTGTGTATGTATGTATACACACACACACACACACACACACACACATTTATACACAGAATACATATACATATACGGGGCTAAGACTCTGAGCTTGATGATCAAAGAGTTGGCAGTTCAGCGGTTCGAATTCCTAGTGCTGCTGTGTAACGGGGTGAGCTCCCGTTACTTGTCTCAGCTTCTGCCAACCTAGCAGTTTGAAAGCATGTAAAAAAACGCAAGTAGAAAAAATAGGGACCACCTTTGGTGGGAAGGGAACAGCGTCCCATGTGCCTTTGGCGTCGAGTCGTGCCGGCCACATGATCACGGAGACATCTTCGGACAGCGCTGGCTCTTCGGCTTTGAAACGGAGATGAGCATCGCCCCCTAGAGTTGGGAACGACTAGCACATATGTGCGAGGGGAACCTTTACCTTTATACACAAATATATATGTATATTTATACACAGAATGCACACACACACATACACACACACACATATATTCTTTCATCAACTTTTCTTTCTCCACGATGCTTTTTTCTTTCAGAAGGAGGATAAATGATGGCTTTGACATTGTTCTTTCTGCTTTTCAATCAGATAACATTTTAGCCGGCTGTCCAGTTCCCACACTGGCTTTTAATTATCACTTTCTCTTGGCAACAATCCCTTGTGGCGGGGGGGGGGCTGGTGTTGAGATGGGGTCTCGCTGAGTTTCCCCGCCTCCTTCCCTCCCTCCCTCCCTCCGGGATGCTAACGCATTGTGCCACCATGCGGCTGAATTATTTTTAGAAGCATAGTGAAAATTGAAAACCGAGGCCTCGAGGGGAAAAAAAAAAAATCTGCCAGAGAGACTTTGCTTTCCTTCTGGATATTGTCTGAAGCTTTGATCTTTTTTGTTTTCTTCTTCTTCTTCTTCTTCTTCTTTATTTGTCTTGTTTTGCTCCTCATTTAGACGGCAAACAAAGAACGGATTTCTTTGGCTTGCCGGATTGCTTCTCTCTCTCTCTCTCTCTCTCTCTCTCTCTCTCTCTCTCTCTCTCTCTCTCTCTCCCTCCCCACTTCTTTGATGGCGTACTTGCATGAGCTTGCCCCATATCTTGACTGATGAGAGATTAATCTAAGGGGATGCGGTTCTTACACAGGGATGGCACCGCTCCGGAAGCCTAGCAGTTGTTGACTCCAACCAGGCACAGAGAACACCTCACATCAGTTGCAGGATGGCCTGCATCACACTTAAAGACCAGACTTGGAATACGGCATCCCATTTTGGTTGCCACAATATAAAAAAGATGTGGAGACTCTAGAAAGAGTGCAGAGATGAGCAACCAAGAGGATGAGGGGACTGGAGGCTAAAACATATGAAGAACGGTTGCAGGAACTGGGTACGTCTAGTTTAATAAAAAGAAGGACTAGAGGAGACATGATAGCAGTGTTCCAATATCTCAGGGGTTGCCACAAAGAAGAGGGAGTCAAGCTATTCTCCAAAGCACCTGAGGGTAGAACAAGAAGCAATGGGTGGAAACTGATCAAGGAAAGAAGCAACTTAGAACTAAGGAAAAATCTCCTGACAGTGAGAATAATTAATCAGTGGAATGTCTTGACTCCAGAAGTTGTGGATGCTCCAATACTGGAGGTTTTGAAGAAGAGATTGTACAACCATTTGCCCTGAAATGGTATAGGGTCTTCTGCTTAAGTAGGGGATTAGACTAGAAGACCTCCAAGCTCCCTTCCAATTCTTCTGTTATTCTGAAAAGTGAAGGTTTGCCGTTAAATGTTGTAACCCTTTGGTTAACAACAGTTAGTTGGCAAAGGTGCTTTCAGATGCCTTCTGATTTTGAGCTATCCTAGACTGTCAACACTTTTCTCCTACAATGTCCGTTATGGAAGAACAATATCTGTTCCATATGGTGGTCCGTGACTTACAACCACAATTCGGCCCAAAATTTCCATTGCTAAGCGAGACAGTTGTGAAGTGAGATTTGTCCCATTTGATGAAGACCTACAAGGTCTCTTCCAGCTCTGTTTTCCTGTCCTGTCCTGTCCTGTTTTGTCCTGTCCCATCCTATCCTGTCCTGTCCTGTCCTGTCCTATCTTATCCTAGTCTATCCTGTCCTGTCCTGTCCTGTTTTGTCCTGGCCTGTCTTATCTTGTCCTGTCCTGTCCTGTCCTATCTTATCCTGTCCTATCCTATCCTGTCCTGTGTCCTGTCCTGATTTTTCTTGTCCTGTCGTGTCCTGTCCTATCCTATCCTGTCCTGTCCTGTCCTATCTTATCCTATTCTGTCCTGTCCTATCCTATCCTGTCCTGTCCTGTCCTGTCCTGTCCTGTTTTTTCCTGTCCTGTCCTGTCCTATCCTATCCTATCCTGCCGTGTCCTGTCCTGTCCTGTCCTATCTTGTCCTGTCCTGTCCTGTCCTGTCTTTTCTTGTCTTATCCTGTCCTGTCCTGTTCTGTCCTATCTTATCCTATCCTGTCCTGTCCTGTCCTGTCCTATCCTATCCTATCCTATCCTATCCTATCCTATCCTATCCTGTCCTGTCCTGTCCTGTCCTGTCCTGTCCTGTCCTGTTGTATTTATCAGTCCTCTGAGTTCTCAAGCTAGCAGTAGTATGAGAAAATGCCAAAAACAGGCCCATTTCCAGCCTCCAGAGGGCCTCCACAGCCTGGAGAGGCTGTTTTCACCCTCACGGAGGCTCAAGGAAAGCCTCCGGAGCCTGGGGAGGGCAAAAACATGCCGCCACCCCCATCATGGAACAGGAGGCTGAGTAGGCCACAGCCACCATGGCCACACCCACCCAGCAACTGGGCAGAGAACCCCTTGCTAAAAATTTTGAAGCCCACCCCTGCTTGTACCCTCACAGCAAAAGCTTAGGTTTAAAAGAGGCTGCTCGGAAGTCAGAAGGATTCCGACAATGAGACAGAAAACCAGACGCCTTCATCTGGAAAAAAATGTAATGAATCAAGGACCAGCAGTAGGCCGCCTGTTCTCCGTTCTCCTTTGATGAGGGCACCGGCAATAATGTTCTCTTTCAATATATGTCCCTGTCTATATTTGCAGCATTCTCTCTGTATTTACTTCATCTCTTTAATATTTGCACTGGCTGTCAAGCAGAGAGGGAGCGTTAAGAAATGGGAAGCTTCTACTGTTACTGCAGGAAAAAAAAAAAATAATCGAAGCTCGGCCAGGCTCTGTCGCCAGAACTGGAATTGATTTAGAGGAAATATCAGATTCAGCTGATATTTAGTCAACTAAAACTAAAAGGGGTCCAGGGGGGGGGGAAGAATCTGAGCTGCTCTTTCACATCCTGGGATGATCATAATTCTCCAACCTGCAAGGAAAGTCGTGGAAAAATTCAGCAGCTCCTGGAGGTGGATTTTTCTCAGAAAGAGATCAAACTTTGATAAATATTTTGAAAACAGAGTCAGGTTGAAATCCTCAAGGGTTGCAGGATGACCGGAAAACAAATGATGTAGAGGGAAAAAGTAGAGTAAATACTATTAGAAAAAGATAAACATATACAATATATCTAGCAGTGTTCCAATATCTCAGGGGCTGCCCCAAAGAAGAGGGAGTCAAGCTATTCTCCAAAGCACCTGAGGGTAGAACAAGAAGCAATGGGTGGAAACTCATCAAGGAGAGAAGCAACCTAGAACTAAGGATGAATTTCCTGACAGTGAGAACAATGAATCAGTGGAACAACTTGCCTTCAGAAGTTGTGGATGCTCCATCACTGGAGGTTTTAAAGAAGAGATTAGACAGCCATTTGTCTGAGGTGATGTAGGGTTTCCTGCCTAAACAGGGGGTCCCTCCAACAGACATCCAAGGTCCCTTCCAATTTTCTTAAATTATAATTACAATGGATGAAATTGCAACTAAATGTCTTGCAAAAGTCCATGAATGTAGAACCACCTTCTAATGAAAGTTCAGCCATCTTATCTCAGGGTGCTAGTTGAACATTGATATTCATTCATTCATTCATTCATTCATTCATTCATTCATTCATTCATTCCCTGTCTTTATTGTTTTTATTTTAAAAAAATCAACGCAGTGAATACACACAATATTCCTCCCTCCTCCTCCTGTTTTCCCCACAACAACAACAACCCTGTGAGGTGGCTTGGGCTGAGAGTCACTGGCCCAAAGTCACCCAGGCAGTTTTCATGCCTAAGGCAGGATTAGAACTCAGAATCTCCTGGTAAGTGGTTCAAAGTCACCTAGCTGGCTTTCATGCCTAAGGTGGGACTAGAACTCACAGTCTCCTCGCAATTGGCCCAAAGCCACCCAGCTGACCTTCATGCCTAAGGTGAGATTAGAACTCACAGTCTTCTGGTAATTGGTCCAAAGTTACCTAGCTGCCTCTCATGCCAAGGTGGGGCTAGAACTCTCAATCCCCTGGTTTCTAGCCTGATACCTGTTAACCACTTAGACCAATTATGGCATGAAGGGGATGAAAGTTGACAGAGATGTTCACAGGATGAGGTCAAAAACTATCAAGATAAAGGCCCCAAAGCTTCAATTGCACCATCATAGCTGCTCTCTTGACTTTTTAAACCAGACATTATAGATGCCCCTCAAATGTAGTTTCAAAATGCTGGACATTGAGTAGGCCAACGGTGTGTTGAATGTTCCTTTGGTTGCTTCAGATCTTACATAGGTAGTCCTCCAGTTACAACCATAGTTGAGTCTATCAACTTGTAAGTCGTATCATCGTAAAGTGAATCACCTGTTGTGGTCTGCCAGCAGCCTGCGGAACTGGCAACAGAGTCGGAGAGCAATGAGGCTGAGGAAGAGCATGGGCCAGTCCTGGAGCTGAGGTAGGCCCGGATGAGGGCTCTGCGTCAGAGGCTGAGGTGAGGCCAGGGCCATCGGGGAGTGAGATGCGGACTCCAGAGCCTCCAGAGCCTGACAATAGTGAGGCAGAGGAACAGGAGGAGCCTGTTCCTAATGCACGCATGAGAAGAGCTGCCAGAAGGCAAGAGCAGCTCAAGCAGAGAGGACAACTCGGGAGTAGGGCCAAGAGATGATTGGCTCCTCCCATAAGGCTTAAAAGACCAGCAACGGTGTTTGGGCTCTTTGTTGGAAAACAATGTTGATAGCTTCGTCTTCTTGCATTTATTTTGTATCAGCGTCTTCTGAACTTTTGCCAAGAAAGGCCTTTGGCAGTTTTCCTAATTGGACCAAGGCTGGTGATAGGACTGAAGAATTGTGTTGGGAGGAATTTGCTTTAGTTTAGTTGAACTACACTGAGAATGAGTTAATTCTCAGCTGTTAAAATAAAGTTCGTTTGTTTTTACACTCACTGAGTTTCCAACAACCCACTTGGGCCTGGGTTACATCACCACAGGACCAGACCCAATTGTAGGACCTTTTTTGGGGAGGTTGTTTAAGTAAATGTGGCGATTGAAACGACATCCGGAAAAATACACCATCCTTCCCTTAATCCTCCAGGGAAAGATTGAAGGCAAACGAGGTCCGGGCAGAAGAAAAAGAAGGTCATGGCTTCCAAATCTAAGGGACCAGTTTGGACAAAACTCAGCAGCCGTTTTTCATGCGGCTGTTGATAAAAATAGGATCGGCAACATCAGTAGTGGGCTGCTGCTGGTTTAGCAATTGGTTCGGGGATCGCCTGCTGTGCGTGCGCACACATGCCAAATGCACGTGTGCAGTTTTACAAATACTAACCTTCTGTGTTACCACTTTGGAGTAATGCAGCTGAGGCACAGCAATCCGCTCTGCCGTGCAAATCAGCTCAGAAGATAAAGGTAAGTAAAGCGCAGGGGTGGGCCGGCGGGCCCACCTCATCGTCGGAGCTACTGGTTTGCCCGAACCAGTCCGAACTGGTAGAATCCCATTCCACTTATGACTGTATGACTGTAACTTTGTTGCTGGCAATCCTTATTATTTATATTGATATACTGACCATCATTTGTTTTGTAAATGTTGTACCTTGATGAAGGTATCTTTTCTTTTATGTACACTGAGAACATATGCACCAAGACAAATTCCTTGTGTGTCCAATCACACTTGGCCAATAAAAAATTCTATTCTATTCTATTCTATGACTATCATTAAGTGTTGTACCTTATGATTCTTGACGAATGTATCTTGTCTTTTTATGTACACTGAGAGCATCTGCACCAAGACAAATTCCTTGTGTCTCCAATCACACTTGGCCAATAAAAAATTCTATTCTATTCTATTCTATTCTATTCTATTCTATTCTGTTCTATTCTATTCTATTCTATGACTATCATTAAGTGTTGTACCTTATGATTCTTGACGAATGTATCTTGTCTTTTTATGTACACTGAGAACATATGCACCAAGACAAATTCCTTGTGTGTCCAATCACACTTGGCCAATAAAAAATTCTATTCTAATGGGTTTCACTTACCTTCACTACTGGTTTGAAACTGTGAGGGTGCATGTGGGCTTGCTTGCCTTGCTTGCATGCGGCGCTTCCGCATAGGTAAATATATTGTGCACACGCAGAGCATCTTTGATGACGTCCAGGCAGGTGGCCAGATCCTCCCACCGCCACCGCTACCGGTTTACCCGAACCGGGGGACAACCGGTAGAAACTCACCACTGATACCACCCCTGGCTAATATGATCACCAACATCCGATGACAGATATGGGACAAGAAGAAGGTGATTGAAAACACTGTAGGTGTCTACTCAGTGCCCCGATAGTTAAGCCAGCCCATGGGATTTATGGACTGAGTTTTGCCCTAAACCAGAAGTTAAACACTGATTTATCATGGTCATGTGACCACAGGGTTCTGCAAATGATCATAAATATGGGCTAGTTGCCAAGGGTCCAAAATGCAGGCATATGACTACCGTTCAAGCTTGACATCAGAACTTGACATCAAAACCACTTTATAATGCCTTGGTAAGGCCACATGTGAAATATTGCATTCAGTTTTGGTCACCACGATGTAAAAAAGATGTGGAGACTCTAGAAAGAGTGCAGAGAAGAGCAACCAAGATGATGAGGGGACTGGAGGCTAAAACATATGAAGAATGGTTGCAGGAACTGGGTATGTCTAGTTTGATGAAAAGAAGGACTAGGGGACACAGGATAGCAGTCTTCCAATATCTCAGGGGTTGCCACAAAGAAGAGGGAGTCAAACTATTCTCCAAAGCACCTGAAGGCAGGACAAGAAGCAATGGATGGAAACTAATCAAGGAGAGAAGCAACTTTTTTTTTGTTTGTTTACATTTATACCCCGCCCTTCTCCGAAGACTCAGGGCGGCTTACAATGTATAAGGCAATAGTCTCATTCTATTTGTATATTTTTTTACAAAGTCAACTTATTGCCCCCCCAACAATCTGGGTCCTCATTTTACCTACCTTATAAAGGGTGGAAGGTTGAGTCAACCTTGGGCCGGGCTCGAACCTGCAGTAATTGCAGGCTCTGTGTTCTAATAACAGGCTTCTCTACTGCCTGAGCTATCCCGGCCCCCTTCTCCTTTGAACCAAGAGGAAAATTTCTGACTGTTAGAAAAATCAATAAGTGGAACGACTTGCCTGCAGAAGTTGTGAATGTTCCAACACTGGAAATTTTTAAGAAAATGTTGGATAACCATTTGTCTGAAATGGTGTACGGTTTCCTGCCTGGGCAGGGGGTTGGACTAGAAGACCTCCAAGGTCCCTTCCAACTCTGTTATTATGTTATGTTACTTCAAAACCAGGTCGTAAATAGATTTTGGGATGTCCGTTGTAAGTTCGAACTCTCACTAAGTGTCCGGTCGTAAGTCAAGAACTGCCTGTATCTTCATCAAAGCCTAAAACAAAGTTGCTGGAGCGAACATCACCAATTCAATACACGCTCTTGAAATATAATGCTACAAATAACTCCAGTGCTTAACATATTGTGAGTTAATACCTTCGCTATTCTCAGTAACATAAATGCAACCACGGTTTTGTTTTGTTTTTTCTTCTTCTATTTATTGCCGGTGTAGAAGGTTGACTTGGTGATAAAAAAACCTGCATCTTTCACAAAGCCAAATTGAAAAAAATTCTAGGTAAGAGTGTAAACATCTGTGTGTTTGCAATATTCCTTCTGTTAATTTAGTTCAGGAAATTACTTACGATCTGCTTTATATTCATTTTTTTTACCCTCATCTAATGCATTTGTATTTATATTATTGAGAATACAGGATATATTTCAGTCCTGGACTCTTGCAGGCAATTTAGTTTTCAGAAATGCTGGGGTTATATTTCATTTGAGCATTTTATGTATGCTTAACTTTGGTTAACAGCATTAACCCTTGAATAATTGGTCTGCGGTATATAATTCATTGTATGTTCACCCCCGCAGCTAATACGGAACTAACCTGATTCTCCTTTTCTTTTCTAAAGAAAGACACCTATACAAATTAAATAATTAGGAGAGCAAGATTAATCTGCTTCCTAAGGTTTAGCAGATGGCAAAGAGTAGCTGACTTTGGCTGATCTTGGTAGCTAAGCAGGACACATCAGGGTAAATGTTTGGATGGGAAACTGAAAATTTGGAAACTCCTGACCAAAATGAGAACGGGGAAAAAAAAGATAATCACAGAAGTATGATAACATTCTGGCAAGTTGGACAACCATATAAATGAAATAACAATTTATAATGCATGCACAGGGACAAACACATAAACTTAGCACACAGGTGCCTTTTCATTAATAATATAATATAACAACAGAGTTGGAAGGGACCTTGGAGGCCTTCTAGTCCAACCCCCTGTCCAGGCAGGAAAACCCTACACCATCTCAGACAGATGGTTATCCAACATTTTCTTAAAAATTTCCAGTGTTGGGGCATTTACAATTTCTGCAGGCAAGTCGTTCCACTTATTAATTGTTCTAACTGTCAGGAAATTTCTCCTTAGTTCTAAGCTGCTTCTTTCCTTGATTAGTTTCCACCCATTGCTTCTTGTTCTACCCTCAGGTACTTTGGAGAATAGCTTGACTCCCTCTTCTTTGTGGCAGCCCCTGAGATATTGAAACACTGCTATCATGTCTCCCCTAGTCCTTCTTTTTATTAAACTAGACATACCCAGTTCCAGCAACCGTTCTTCATATGTTTTAGCCTCTAGTCCCCTAATCATCTTTGTTGCTCTTCTCTGCACTCTTTCTAGAGTCTCAACATTTTTTTTACATTGCGGCGACCAAAACTGGATGCAATATTCCAATATCTCAGGGGTTGCCACAAAGAAGAGGGAGTCGGGCTGTTCTCCAAAGCACCTGAAGGCAGGACAAGAAGCAATGGATGGAAACTAATCAAGGAGAGAAGCAACTTTTTTTTTGTTTGTTTACATTTATACCCCGCCCTTCTCCGAAGACTCAGGGCGGCTTACAATGTATAAGGCAATAGTCTCATTCTATTTGTATATTTTTTTACAAAGTCAACTTATTGCCCCCCCAACAATCTGGGTCCTCATTTTACCTACCTTATAAAGGGTGGAAGGTTGAGTCAACCTTGGGCCGGGCTCGAACCTGCAGTAATTGCAGGCTCTGTGTTCTAATAACAGGCTTCTCTACTGCCTGAGCTATCCCGGCCCCTTTCTCCTTAGAACTAAGGAGAAATTTCCTGACTGTTAGAAAAATCAATAAGTGGAACGACTTGCCTGCAGAAGTTGTGAATGTTCCAACACTGGAAATTTTTAAGAAAATGTTGGATAACCATTTGTCTGAAATGGTGTACGGTTTCCTGCCTGGGCAGGGGGTTGGACTAGAAGACCTCCAAGGTCCCTTCCAACTCTGTTATTATGTTATGTTACTTCAAAACCAGGTCGTAAATAGATTTTGGGATGTCCGTTGTAACTTCAAACTCTCACTAAGTGTCCAGTCGTAAGTCAAGAACTGCCTGTATCTTCATCAAAGCCTAAAACAAAGTTGCTGGAGCGAACATCACCAATTCAATACACGCTCTTGAAATATAATGCTACAAATAACTCCAGTGCTTAACATATTGTGAATTAATACCTTCGCTATTCTCAGTAACATAAATGCAACCACGGTTTTGTTTTGTTTTTTCTTCTTCTATTTATTGCCGGTGTAGAAGGTTGACTTGGTGATAAAAAAAACCTGCATCTTTCACAAAGCCAAACTGAAAAAAATTCTAGGTAAGAGTGTAGACATCTGTGTGTTTGCAATATTCCTTCTGTTAATTTAGTTCAGGAAATTACTTACGATCTGCTTTATATTCATTTTTTTTACCCTCATCTAATGCATTTGTATTTATATTATTGAGAATACAGGATATATTTCAGTCCTGGACTCTTGCAGGCAATTTAGTTTTCAGAAATGCTGGGGTTATATTTCATTTGAGCATTTTATGTATGCTTAACTTTGGTTAACAGCATTAACCCTTGAATAATTGGTCTGCGGTATATAATTCATTGTATGTTCACCCCCGCAGCTAATACAGAACTAACCTGATTCTCCTTTTCTTTTCTAAAGAAAGACACCTATACAAATTAAATAATTAGGAGAGCAAGATTAATCTGCTTCCTAAGGTTTAGCAGATGGCAAAGAGTAGCTGACTTTGGCTGATCTTGGTAGCTAAGCAGGACACATCAGGGTAAATGTTTGGATGGGAAACTGAAAATTTGGAAACTCCTGACCAAAATGAGAACGGGGAAAAAAAAGATAATCACAGAAGTATGATAACATTCTGGCAAGTTGGACAACCATATAAATGAAATAACAATTTATAATGCATGCACAGGGACAAACACATAAACTTAGCACACAGGTGCCTTTTCATTAATAATATAATATAACAACAGAGTTGGAAGGGACCTTGGAGGCCTTCTAGTCCAACCCCCTGCCCAGGCAGGAAAACCCTACACCATCTCAGACAGATGGTTATCCAACATTTTCTTAAAAATTTCCAGTGTTGGGGCATTTACAATTTCTGCAGGCAAGTCGTTCCACTTATTAATTGTTCTAACTGTCAGGAAATTTCTCCTTAGTTCTAAGTTGCTTCTTTCCTTGATTAGTTTCCACCCATTGCTTCTTGTTCTACCCTCAGGTGCTTTGGAGAATAGCTTGACTCCCTCTTCTTTGTGGCAACCCTGAGATATTGGAACACTGCTATCATGTCTCCCCTAGTCCTTCTTTTTATTAAACTAGACATACCCAGTTCCCGCAATCGTTCTTCATATGTTTTAGCCTCCAGTCCCCTAATCATCTTTGTTTGTCTTCTCTGCACTCTTTCTAGAGTCTCAGCATCTTTTTTACATCGTGGCGACCAAAACTGAATGCAGTATTCCAAGTGTGGCCTTACCAAGGCATTATATGTGAATTGGGTTTTCACAATAGGGTTGTGGTGTTCTCAGTACTCTCTGAGTTTGGTTGTTCTCTTCAGACATTTCATTACCCAACTATGTAACATTGTCAGTGCTAGAAGGGTTGAATTATGGGGTCCTTGGTGCTCTCTGAGCTTTGTTGTGTTCCTGGAGACATTTCATGACCCAACTAGGTAACACCATCAATGCAAGAAGGGAGTATGGTTTGCCCTTGTTTATATACAGGGAGTTGCCCTGTAGGTATAGATGAGGGTGTTATTTTCTTCTTGATTAGGTTGTTATTTACAAGCTAATATATATAAACAGAAAGTAAACCCAACTATGTTTTCGTTATTGTTGTTGTTGTTGTTATCTTTTTTATTCATTAAACTTGAAACTCAGTCAACTGGACAGTCAAAAATGCATCACAAATACCATTGACCAGTGCTAATGGTTGATACGTGTTGCTGCCAGCGTCCTAGGTATCAACCAAGTACCTTCTTAAGATATACGATGTTCCAAGTAGCGCAGCTTTTTGCAGTTCCGCTGGTGTTATTGCGGGAAGCTGCAATTTCTTGATGTGTTTTGTAAAATTCTTGGACATGGTACCAAGTGCCCCGATGACAATGGGTATCACTGTTACATGTTTCATCCATAGCCGTGTAGTTTCGATGGCCAAGTTGTGATGATTTCATGATTTTTTCCAGTTTTTTTTCTTCGACTCTGGCATCTCCTGGTACTGCGATGTCAATAAATTGTACGTTTCGGTTTTCCACAGGTGTGATATCTGGTGTGTTGTGTTCCAAGTGACGATCCGTCTGTATTCAAAAGTATTTATATATAAAGTCTATATTTATTGTTGTTGTTGTTGTTGTTATAAGGGCCGTGGTGGCTCAGGCTGTAAGATAGCCTGTTATTAAAACACAGCAGCCTGCAATTACTGCAGGCTCAAATCCCACCAGGCCCAAGGTTGACTCAGCCTTCCATCCTTTATAAGGTAGATAAAATGAGGACCCAGATTGTTGGGGGGGCAATAAGTTGACTTTGTAAATATACAAATAGAATGAGACTATTGCCCTACACACTGTAAGCCGCCCTGAGTCTTCGGAGAAGGGCGGGATATAAATGTAAATAAATAAATAAATAAATAAATAAATAATAAATAAATTGCATTAAAAATTCTAAAAACAGAAGAAAAATAGGAAAAGAATAGTAGAATAGAATAGAATAGAATAGAATAGAATAGAATAGAATAGAATAGAATAGAATAGAATAGAATAGAATAGAATAGAATTCTTTATTGGCCAAGTGTGATTGGACACATAAGGAATTTGTCTTGGTGCATATGCTCTCAGTGTACATAAAAGAAAAGATCATCAAGAATCATAAGGTACAACACTTAATAATAGTCATAGGGTACAAATAAGCAATCAGGAAACAATCAATATCAGTATAAATCAATATAACTAGACAGAGGGATGTTAATAATAAGAGAGCCACCTCATCAGTTCATCCACCTTCTGGGATCCACAGGCTTGCTGGCAAAACCAGATCTTGAGGGACATTTGAAACCGTGTAAATAAGCATATTTACAAATGTAAAAAAAAAACTGATTATATTCCAATATCACACTTCTCAATGTGTTTTGCTGCCACTCAACAAAATGAAGACCCAGATAACAATATTGGAGGGAACTATAAAACAACAACAACAACAATAAAAGTCTGTTCTTTAAAAAAAAACAACCCAGTATGGACAAGTGAGAAATATCTAAGAAATTGGGTGCAAATAGATGCATGCCCAGATAGGCAGACTGACATATAAAGACATTCCTGGGAAGAACAAAATATTTGGAAAAGTCAGGATCTGAACAAAAATTAGCTAAATACATATTCCGCTTTTATTACTTTTATAAATAATTCATACCTAATACTCCTTCCTGCTCCTATTTGCCCCACAACAACCTGTGAGTTGGTGTGGGCTGACAAAGAGGGACTGGCCCAAAGTCATCCAGCCAATTTTCATGCCTAAGGCAGGACTAGAATTCACTGTCTCTTGGTTTCTAGCCTGATGCCTTAACCACTAATTAAACATAGTTTATGCCAACCTAGCTCAATGTAAGAGCCGTTCAGTTATGGCTTAACCCCTGCACAATGATTAAGGAAGCTTCAACGACCGTCTAAAAGATGCAAATGACCAGCTGTCTGCAAGGAGTATCAATCCTTCCATTCCCCACCATCCAGTCGGAGCTGAAGAAGCTTCTTGGATGAGAAGTGAAACATCTTCGAAAGCAAAAACAAGAAAGTCCAGTTGCCTCCTGAAAAAGCACCATTGGGACAAGGAAGCTATGGGTTAGTACAATTCTGGAACTCAAGTGTGAAGTGAGGGATAATTTACTGAACAATTTATTTAATAATTGACTGAGCTGGGTGGCTATAGAAATTGATTGATTGATTGATAATGAATGAATGGATGAATGAATGAATGGATGAATGAATGAATGAATGAATGAATGGGTAGGAGGGTGGGTGGGTGGATGGATGGATGGATGGATACTTTACTGAACAATTTATTTAGTAATTGACTGAGATGGGCGGCTATAGAAATTGATTGATTGATTGATTGATTGATAGTGAATAAATGAAATGAATGAATGGATGAATGAATGAATGAATGAATGGGTAGGTGGGTGGGTGGATGGATGGATGGATGGATACTTTACTGAACAATTTATTTAGTAATTGACTGAGATGGGCGGCTATAGAAATTGATTGATTGATTGATTGATTGATTGATTGATAGTGAATAAATGAAATGAATGAATGGATGAATGAATGAATGAATGGGTAGGAGGGTGGGTGGGTGGATGGATGGATGGATACTTTGCTGAACAATTTATTTAGTAATTGACTGAGATGGGCGGATATAGAAATTGATTGATTGATTGATTGACTGATAATTGAATGAATGAATGAATGAATGAATGAATGAATTGCATGCAATCTCATCTCTGATCAGGAGAAACAAGACAAGAGAAGGGGAGAAGGAAAAAGGGAAGCACTAGCTCTTCAGCCTGTTCATGGCTGGAGAATACAGGAAGTCCTCATCTTACGACCACAACTGAACCCAAAATTTATGTTGCTAAGTGAGACAGGTTGTTCAGTGAGCTTTGCCCCATTTTACAACCTTTCTTGCCACAGTTGTTAAATGAATCCCTGCCGTTGTTAAGTCAGCGACACGGTTGTAAAGTGAACCCGGCTCCTCCAGAGAGCCTGCGCGCACATGGCGAACCGGTGGTAAGAATATTGGAAACGCACCGCTGGACAGGACCTTGGAGGTCTTCCAATCCAACCCCCTCCGCTGCTCAGAAGTCACTATTTTTCAGTGCTGTTGTAACTTCGAACAGTCACTAAGCGAACTGTTGTAAGTTGAGGACTATCTGAAAATGAAAATTAAGGAAGAGAGAATTTCTCGTGGCAAATTTCGGGCCAGAAAGACAGTGGCAAATAGAAGAAAAGAAATAGCTGTTGATTGGTTGAATGAGTTAGTTTGTTCACACACAAAGCTACACACACACACACACACACACACACACACACACACAGGCTTCCCTTCCTTTCCTAAGGTTGGAGTTTGTGCAGCTCAGTTGCTATGCAGCAACTGCGAGAGCTTCCTCAGGTTGCTAGGACATCTTTCGTCTCCCACCATGTGCCAAAGCAACAAGAATCGCACGGATCTAAAAATATTACCTGTTTTTCCCACCTCAGTTCAGGGATTCCGAGTCTGGCTGACCATTTGCAATCCCCGTTCCCTTTTTTTTGACCGTGCCGAAGGACAGGAGGGCGGCTGAAGGCCAGGGAGATCAAAAACTCACACTGTCGTGTCCCACTCCTCCGCTGACGGCCGGGTCAGGGAAATCCGAATCAGGCGTGCCTCTGCAGCTCTGCCAAAGTCCTAGCAAAGTTCTCAAGGCAGGCAGGAGACCAGAAAGTGATTTCAGCAAGATAAGGTAGACCTTGCCTGACTCAGAGAATGCCAGAAAGCAGATCCTTTATATAGGCCATGGGGTGTGGCTCCATGACTCAGCACTTCTCCCGGCCTGCCCCTCCCTTCCTTCTGTTGACGCCGCTTATCAATTCTCCTGAAGCGAGGGTCACTCCAGTCTGCAGCTGTTGGTAACTGACCTCCCTCAGGCTCACATGCTGTGGGGGAGGGGGAGGGGTCTAGTTGCTCCGTTTGCCTGGGCATGGAGCCAGGGCTGGGGGCTGGAGGCGCTTCTTCTTCCTCAGCCTGTCTGGGCATGGAGCCAGGGCTGGGGCCGGGAGGCATGCTAGGACATTCCTCAGCGTTCGGAAGCAGATAAGAAGGCCCCGGCTGCGGGGAAAGTGGACGAGGCACAACACACACCAAAAGTGTCATTGCTGACTTTTGAGTTGCCTTGAAAAGCAAAGGTCAGAAAGCTGTTCCAGCGGTGGTGATGGGCAGGATCCCAACTCACATGGGATCATGGGACATGACATACGACCGTAATTCTGGACTGAATAACGGTCGTAAGTCAAGGACTACTTATAGACACCTTAAATACATACGAGGAAATAAAATTCATTGTTTAGAACAGTGGTCACCGAATGGTGGTCTGTGGACCACTGGTGGTCCGCAAGAAAATTTTGGTGGTCCACAGAAAGATTATTTGCACTTTTTATATTGCACTAAATACTATTTATCTTTTTAAAAAATTCATGTTAGTGGTCTGTGGGATTTAAAACTATGAATTTGGCGGTCCCTGAGGTCCGAAAGGTTGATGACCCCTGGTTTAGAACAATTAATCAGTGGAAAAGCTTGCATTCAGAAGTTGTGAATGCTCCAACACTGGAAATTTTTAAGAAGAGATTGGACAACCATTTGTCTGGAATTGTAGAGGGTTTCCTGCCTAAGCATGGGGTTGGACTAGAAGACCTCCAAGGTCCCTTCCCTATTATTCTATTCTATTCTATTCTATTCTATTCTATTCTATTCTATTCTATTCTATTCTATTCTATTCCACTCCACTCCATATTTTCTATTCTATTCTATTCTATTCTATTCTATTCTATTCTATTCTATTCTATTCTATACTATATTCCATTCCATTCCATTCCATTCCATTCTATTCCATTCCATTTCACTCCACTCCGTATTTTCTTTTTTCTTTTCTTTTCTTCTCTGTTCTGTTCCGTTCCGTTCCCTTCGATTCCACTCCATATTTTCTATTCTACTCTACTCTACTCTAAATATCTCCATCTAAAATTTAATTGTTTCAATTTTTAAATGAACACAACATGTCTTAGTCTGATATATCTATTTATACTAAATTTCTACTAAAGTTTATACTAAACTGTTTCTTAAGATGGTTTCTAAGAAGGAATAATCCAGTTTCTGCAGTTAGAACTGAGGCAGGTACCTATCCTATATAGAGTTACTCTATGCCAAACTTCTAATTCTTTTGGGAGGGTTATTTTGATGGATCCTGAACAGAAAACCCAAAACGTTATCTTAAAGAAACAGATTAGTATGGTGGTGCTTGGATAAAGCTACAATTGTGTGTGGAAATTTGTGGTGGCTCAGGGGCTAGGACGTTGAGCTTGTTGATCGAAATGTCGGCAGCTCAGCGGTTCAAATCCCTAGTGCTGCGTAACGGGGTGAGCTCTCGTTACTTGTCCCAGCTTCTGCCAACCTAGCAGTTTTGAAAGCACATAAAAATGCAAGTAGAAAAAATGGGGACCACCTTTGGTGGGAAGGTAACAGCGTTCCGTGCGCCTTTGGCATTGAGTCATGCCGGCCACATGACCACGGAGACGTCTTTGGACAGCGCTGGCTCTTCGGCTTTGAAACGGAGATGAGCACCGCCCACTGGAGTAGCCAACAGCTAGCACGTATGTGTGAGGGGAACCTTTACCTTTACCTTTAACGTTGTGGTCCGCCCGCAGCCTGCGGAGCTGGCAGCAGGGTCAGATAGCGATGAGGCTGAGGAAGAACATGGGCCAATCCTGGAGGCTGGGGAAGGCCTGGATGAGGACTATGCATCAGAGGCAGAGGTGGGGCCAGGGCCATCAGGGAGTGATGTGCGGAGTCCAGAGTCTCCAGAGGCTGACAGTAGTGAGGCAGAAGAACAGGAGGAGCCTGTTCCTAATGCACGCATGAGAAGAGCTGCCAGAAGGCAAGAGCAGCTAAAGCAAAGAAGACACCTCGGGAGTAGGGCCAAGAGATGATTGGCTCCTCCCATAAGGCTTAAAAGACCAGCAACGGCGTTTGGGCTGTTTGCCGGAAAACAACGTTGATAGCTTTCCTAATTAGACCAAGGCTGGTGATTAGACTGAAGACTTGTGATATGATGAATTTGCTTTGATTTAGTTTGTACTACGCTGAGAATGAGTTAATTCTCAGCTGCTCTCATAAAGTCTGTTTGTTTTTGAACAGATTGCGTTTACTGCTACCTACTTGGGCCTGTGTCACAACAGCTAAATGAAGCAGTTGCTAAATGAATTTTGCTCCAGTTTATGACCTTTCTGGCCACAGTTGTTAAGTGAATCATTGCTGTTGTTAAATTAGAAACACGGTTGTTAAGCGAAGCTGGCTTCCCCATTGACTTTGCTGGTCAGATGATTGCAAAAGGGGATCATGTGACCCCCGGAACACTGCAACCGTCATAAATGTGAGTCACTTGTCTGAATTTTGATCACGTGATCATGGGGTGATGCAATGGTTACTACAATGGATCCACACAGTCATGTGATCAAAATTTAGCTGTTATTCCAATATTCCATTTCAGATTTCCCGACTATAGATCGAATTGGTTTTTGTAAATTCCCCTAACCATTGATCGTGTTTGATGGCTGACTTAGCCCGTGCAAAAGCCTTTTGCAATAATTGGCGGCAGAGTTTCACAGGCAATTGGGTCATCTGGACATTTTCCCGAAATAAACATTTTACCTGCCTATCTTACCATTTGCTGCACTGGCCTTCGGTGATTTAGATAAATTGAATTCCTTTAGTAACCTTTCAAAAGATCTTTAAAGCATCGTTATTAACTTAACTATCAAGCCATTCCACTTCGATGCCACGTTAAAGAAAGCTCTACCTACACCTTGTAAAAAAGGAAAAATGAAAGAATTATGACCAATTTGTCATGACCTCGAATCAAATGCAATCCTGGGTTGTATAAACAGAGGCATAGACTCAAGAGCATGTGATATATCCAAGCAGCTTTACAAAACTTTAGTAAGGCCACACCTGGAGTACTGCAACCAATTTTGATCATTATACTACAAAAAAGATAGTTGAGACTTTGGAAAAAGTTCAGCGAAGAGTGACTAAGACGATCAAAGACCTGGAGATTCAAACACAGGAAAAACGGCTGCAGGATTTGGGGTTGGCTAGTCTAAAGAAAAGAAGAATTAGGGGGTGACACGATAGCAGTGTTCCAGTATTTGAGGGGCTGCCACAATGAAGAGGAGGGTCAAATTATTCTCCAAAGCATCGGAGGGCAGGACAAAACACAATGGCTGGAAAAAAGAACCCTAACATCAACTACAAACTTGATGGACATTACCTAACTGACGACCCTCACCCTGTCAAAGATCTTGGAGTTCTCATATCAAATGACCTTAATGCCAAAGCCCACTGCAACTACATAGCAAAAAAGGCCCTAAGAGTTGTAAACCTAATTTTACGCAGCTTCTTTTCTAAAAACTCTACACTACTAACTAGAGCAGTGGTTCCCAACCTTTTCTTGTTTGAGGCACCCTTGGAAAGCCTTTCAAAAGTTCCCGGCACCCTTATAAGGAAATAGGCCACAGGCCCCAGTCAAAGTTACGACGGCATTGAAAAAAAGTGACTCCCAACCATTTTCCACACTTACAACCATTGCAGCATCTCTTTCGGTGACGTGATTTTACATTTGGATGCTTGACAACAACCAGTTTGTATTTATGCCAGCTGCAGTTTTCCTGGAGGTCACATGATCCCCTTTTGTGACCTAGTCAATGGGGGAAAGCCAGATCCACTTAACAACCTGCGTTACTAACAACCGCAAACTTAACAACCGCAGTGATCCACTTAACAAACAGGACCAGAAAGGTTGCAAAGTGAGGCAAAACTCACTTAATCCATTTTTCCCTTAGCAACATCAATTGGGGGGGGGGAGAGGAAGGCTCCTTTGGGGTCGTAAGTCGAGGACTACCTGTACTGTATATACGGGATACGGTACTCAACGCCAACCCCTCGAGGCTGGTAGGGAAAAATAAAAATAAATGAAAATAAACTAGAGAATGAAAAATCGCCTCCCAGGAGGGCATGCAAACAGCACCCACTCTTTTGACGTTAAGCCTGTGGCTTTTAGCCTGTGGCTTTTATTCCGACTGGAATAAAGAACCCTGCCCAAGCACGCCTTGCAAACGGGCGGTATTCCTTCCCGTTAGGGTCCTCGCGGAGGAATAGCAAAGGAGAGACCCCCCCCTCACCCTCCCTTACCTGCTCTGACCCTCGTCCTCGCTCTCCACAAACCCGGCGCTGCTGCCAGGAAACCAAAAGCCGGAGGTGCGCAAAAAAAGAAAAAAAAGACGCGTTAAGTGCAGCAACTGCGGCGACGCGTTCTTTTTTGGCCGCAGTTCTTATTTCTCCCGCCCACAATTTCTCGGAGCAAAAATTTTCCTGAGGTCAGTGCTTGGCGCATGCGCAGAGAGCGGTGTCTTGCCTCGAGACGCCTTTTGCGCATGCGTTGATCGGATAGCGTCACTTCACAGCCCTTGTAACGAGATCCTCTGGTCTTGCCCCGGCGCCCGAAGTCGAGTCTGAATTGAAGAAGGGGGTTCTTTTTTAAAATAATAATAATAATAAAATAAAATAAAAAGAGCCGGGCGAGTTAGAGCAAACCTTGATCGATGCTTTCTCCGAGTGCATCGGTAGTCCCCTCCCTCCCCCTCTCCCGCCAAGAGAGAATGCAATTTTTTTCCCGAAATTTTGGCGGCACCCTCAAAAGATCTCACGGCACCCCTTAGTGCCGCGGCACACCGGTTGGGAACCACTGAACTAGAGCATACAAAACATTTGTCAGACCTATTCTTGAATACAGCTCATCCGTCTGGAACCCATACCACATCTCTGACATAAATACAATAGAACGAGTCCAGAAATATTTTACTAGAAGAGTTCTTCACTCCTCCGAAAACAACAAAATACCTTATACCGAAAGACTTGAAATCCTGGGATTAGAAAATTTACAACTCCGTCGACTTCGACATGACCTGTGTTTAACACACAAAATCATCTATTGCAATATCCTTCCTATAAAAGACTACTTCAGCTTCAATCGCAATATTACAAGAGCAAAAAAGAGATTCAAGCTAAATATCAACCGCTTCAAACTTGATTGCAGAAAATATGACTTCTGTAACAGAGTTGTTAATGCTTGGAACTCATTACCCGACTCCATAGTCTCTACTCAAAATCCCAAAATTTTCAACCAAAAACTGTCTACTATTGACCTCACCCCATTCCTAAGAGGACTATAAGGGGCCTGCATAAGAGCACAAGAGTGCCTACCATTCCTGTCCTATTGTTCCCTTCATTATATCAAATTAATATAGTTGATGCATATTTTTTTACTCATATATTTTTTTTCTTCAAGATATGTTGTTTTATCTATGATAATTGTTTGTGTATACTGATGTGACAAAAATAAAATTTTTTTTAAAAAAAACTAACCAAAGAGAGAAGCAAGCTGGAATTAAGGAGGAACTTCCTAACAGTGAGGACAAATAACCAGTGGAACTTCTTGCCACCAGTGTGTGCTTCAACACAGCTTTTAAGAAGAGGCTAGACAGTCACTTATCTGAAACGATATAGGTTCTCTTGCTTGAGCAGGGGGCTGGACTAGAAGACCTCCAAGGTCCCTTCCAGTTTATTCTGTTCTATTCTAAATGTTACTTTCTTACTCAGATGTGTATAATTAGGTGATTGCAGGTAGGCCTCCACTTAACGAGCACATTTGGGGCCAGCATTTCCATTGCTTAATCAAGACGGTTGTTAAGCAAGCCACGCCTGATTTTACCATGGTTGCCAATCGAATCACTGCAGTTGTTTAAGTGAATCATGCAGTCATTATGCAAAACCATTGACTTTTCTGGGAAAATCAGAAATTGGTCCAGGATGCTGCTACGGTCCTAAATATGAAACAGTTGCCAAGCATCCAAATTTTGATCACAGGACTGTGGGGATGCTGCCGTAGTCAAAAGTGGTTGCAAGGAACTTTTTTTTCAATGTCACTGTAACTTCAAACGGTCCATTAAACAAATCATTGTAAGTCGAGAACGACTTGAATTATCCATAATCAATATTATAAGTAGGGGAATGCGGTGGCTTCGTGGGTAAGACGCTGAGCTTGTCGATCGAAAGGTCGGCAGTTCAGCGGTTCGAATCCTTAGTGCCACGTAACGGAGCAAGCTCCCGTTACTTGTCCCAGCTTCTGCCAACCTAGCAGTTCGAAAGCAGGTAAAAAATGCAAGTAGAAAAAATAGGGACCACCTTTGGTGGGAAGGTAACAGCGTTCCGTGCGCCTTTGGCGTTGAGTCATGCCGGCCACATGACCACAGAGACGTCTTCGGACAGCGCTGGCTCTTCGGCTTTGAAACGGAGATGAGCACCGCCCCCTAAAGTCGGGAACGACTAGCACTTATGTGCGAGGGGAACCTTTACCTTTTTAATATTATAAGTAATCAAATCACAGGGATTTCCCTACAATTAGCCAGATTCTTGCTATGGTATCAGAGAGTCCCTGATAATAACTTCCTGGGTGAGTCTGTAAGCGAATATACCCCCAAATGATATTTATTCTATTTTATTAGTGACATTAACAACTAGAGGATATAGTTTGAAATAGAGGAGATCAGAATCTTGATTAACATAAGCAAGCCGTAGCTTTAAAATAAAAAAAAAAAAATTCCTTGGGATTGGATTCCGTTCCAAAGAAACTTTATAATGAACTCGTCGATCAAAATTTAAAATATCTAAATGGATCAGCGTAGGCATCAATCTTCTGCTGAATGTCAATTCTGAAACGGTATACATTTTCCCTATATTTATTCTTCCCTGAATGCTCATATTTTCATCCTCCTGGCGAGATCCCTTTTTAAAATCTGTCCAATACAACTTGAAATGCAGGTAGTCCTCATTTAGTAACAGAATAATAACAGAATAACAGAGTTGGAAGGGACCTTGGAGGTCTTCTAGTCCAACCCCCCTGATTATGGCAGGAGATCCTTTAGTATTCTGGAAAAGGGCCTCTGTGGCTCAGACTGGTAAGACAGCAGCTGCTTGCAATTACTGCAGGTTCAAGCCCCACCAGGCCCAAGGTTGACTCAGACTTCCATCCTTTATAAGGTAGGTAAAATGAGGACCCAGATTGTTGGGGGCAATAAGTTGACTTTGTATATAATATACAAATGGATGAAGACTATTGCTTGACATAGTGTAAGCCGCCCTGAGTCTTCGGAGAAGGGCGGAATATAAATGCAAATAAAATTTAAAAAAAAAACACCTTATACCACCAGACTCTCTTCTTAAAAACCTCTAGTATTGGAGCATCCACAACTTCTGGAGGCAAGCGGTTCCCCTGATTAATTATTCTCAATGTTAGGAAATTTGTCTTTAGCTCTCGGTTGGATCTTTCTTTGATGAGTTTCCACCCATTGCTTCTTGTCTTGTCCTCAGGTGCTTTGGAGAATAGCTCGGCTCCCTCTTCTTTGTGGCAGCCCCTCAAGTACTAGAAGTCTGCTATCGTGTCCCTGTTGTGACCCAGGCCCAAGTAGGTAGTAGGAAACTCAGTCCCTGAAAAAACAAACAAACTTTATTCTAACAGCTGAGAATTACTTCATTCCCAGCGTAGTTCAACTAAATTAAAGCAAATTCCTCCCAACACAAATTCCTGTCCTATTGCAAACCGTGGTCCAATTAGGCAAAGGCCTTTCTTGGCAAACGTTCAGAAGTCACAAAAATAAATGCAAGACGTAGACGAAGCAGAAGATGAAGCTACCAATGTTGTTTTCTGGCAAAGCCCAAATGCTGTTGCTGGTCTGTTTTAAGCCTTATGGGAGGGGCCAATCATCTCTTGGCCCTACTCCCTAGTTGTCCTCTCTGCTTGAGCTGCTCTTGCCTTCTGGCAGCTCTTCTCATGCGTGCATTAGAAACAGTCTCCTCCTGTTCCTCTGCCTCACTACTATCAGTCTCTGGAGTCTCTGGAGTCCTCACCTCACTCCCCGATGGCCCTGACCCCACCTCAGCCTCATCGCTGTCTGACTCCGTTGCCAGCTCCGCAGGCTGCTGACGGACCACAACAATCATGTCTAGTCCTTCTCTTCATTAGACTAGACATACCTAGTTGCCACAACTGTTCATTTTATGTTCTGGTTTCCATATAATAGAACTCAAAATTTATGACGCTAAGTGAGGCATTTTTGAAGTGAGTTTTCTCCACCTTACGACATTTCTTCCCATAATTCTTAAGTGAATCCCTGCAGGTGTTAAGCGAGGAACGTGGTTCAGGGGTGGTATACAGCCAGTTCTGGCGAACCAGTAGCAGAAATCTCAGTCACCCTCTCCAGCCCTATGCCGTCCTATTTAGGCATGTTTTTGAGGCCGGGCGCATGTGCGAAAGGCAGGCGCGTGCGCAAACTAGGCACGTGTGCGAAGTGAGCGTGCACACGTGCGGCAAACTAGTAGTGACAAAATGTGAAACCCACCGCTGACATGGTTGTTAAGTGAATCCGGTTTCCCCATTGCTTGTCAGAAGGTAGCAAAAGAGGGTTACATGAAACGGGCCAGTTTCTGGCTTTCCCAAACTTCTGGTAGGCCCATTTTTCACCCTCCCCAAGCCTCCACGCACGCCCTGCACTGACCTGCATCCAAAACGGACCGCGTGGGGACTCCTAGGAGGGGAGGGGCAGTTTGGGCGGGGTTAGCCAGGAGTGGGATTTGGGGGTTCTCTGAACTGCCCAGAATCTTAGCTAGAGGCTCTCCCGAACCCCCAGCAGCCCCACCCTTGCGATGCCTTAACAAAAGATGGGCTTTCAATCACTAATTTTGCTAGATTTCAGAAATTCTTGGAAGATATTTCCGTGGGTTTTTCTTTTAAATCCACCTACGGCATTAATATCTCTACATTTACAGACTATAGACTTCAATAAAACTCTATAAATTGAGCATTAATTGCTTTAAAACCTCTATAAATTATCTCTGCAAAATCTCTTATTAAGGATTTTTTTTATTGCACTCTGTTTAAAATTGTTTCAAATGTGTGGCAAGAGGTTTTTTTTTTCTCCTGCCAGTTCCCACTAGATCTGCTTAATGCTCTTTAATGAATATTCAGTGCTCGGTGCATTTAATTGCTCAAAGTTCAGTTTGGTGAATGTGGTACCAGTCCAAGATATGATTTCGTCCCTAGACATTCAAAGTTTTCTTCCCATCCTTTTCCGGCCTGTTCTTATATAATTTATAAGACTCCACCGTACTGCCACAATTAAGGCTAAAATTTCTGTTGCTAAGTGAGACAGTTGCTAAGTGAATTTTGCCCCATTTTACAGCCTTTCTTGCCACAGTTCAGTGAATCAATGCAGTTGTTAAGTTAGCAACACGGTTGTTAAGTGGCTTCCCCATCGTCTTTGCTCGTTCGAAGGTCGCAAAAGGAGCTCACATGACTCCAGAACACTGCAACCGTCATAAATACACATCAATTGCCACACGACTGAATTCTGATCACTTGACCACGTGGATGTTTCAACGGTTGTTAGCGGTTAGTGTGAAGTTGCTGCAACAGTTGTTAATTCTTAGTGTGAAAAATGGTCCTAAGTTACTTTTTTCCAATGGTGTTGGAACTACAAACGGTCATTAAATGGAGTGGTTGTAAGTCGAGGATTACCTGTATTTATTTATTTTTCTACCCAGAGTAACAAACTATTGTCTTACCACATATCAGCGGTGGGATTCACATTTTGTTCCTACCAGTTCGCCGCACGCAATCATGCCCAGTTTGCGCACATGCCTGCCTTCCGCACATTCACACGGCCTTACATGCATGTGTTGTGCCTCGCTCGTCCCCCTCTCCGCAGCTGGGCCCCTCTCATCTCCTGCCAGACACTGATAGTACAGAAGAATGTCCTGGCATGCCTCCAGCCCCCAGTCCTGGCACCATGCCCAGACAAACGGAGCAGCTGGGCCCCTTCCCCACAGCATGTGAGCCTGGGGAGGGTGAAGCCAGTCACGAGCTGGAATTGCCGACAGCTGGAGGGTGGATGGATCCACGCTTCCGGAGAGTGGAGAGGCGACGTCAGCAAAAGGAAGGGAGGGGCAGGCCTGGATAAGTGCTGAGTCATGGAGCCACACCCCCTGGCCTATATAAAGGATCTGCTTTCTGGCATTCTTTGAGTCAGGCAAAGTCTAACTTGGATTGCTGAAGTCACATCCTGGTCTCCTGCCTGCCCTGAGAACTCTGACAGAACTTTGGCAAAGCTGCAGAGGCTTTGCAGCCACGCTTGATACGGACTTCCCTGACCCGGCCGTCAGAGGAGGAGTGGGACACGACAGCATGTGCCTTGTATGTGCACGTGCCTTCTGGACATGCACCCATGCCTAACATGCCCAACTAGGATGGCATAGAACTGTCCTCTAACGGCTAATAATAACGTGCCTAACTAGAACGGCATAGAACCAGGGCGGGTGGGCGGGCCCACCGGTTCGTCCAAACCGGTCCAAATCTGCTGAATACCACCTCTGTCACATATAATATCTCTCTGTAGCCCAACCCACCTCACAGGGTTGTTGCTGTGAAGAAAAATAGGAGGAGGAAGGAGTATTAGCTATGTTCATCGCCTTGGGTTGTTTATAAAGACAATAAAATATAAATTAGAAATATAGATATAGACAGGGGTCACCAACCTTTCAGACCTCAGGGACCACTAAATTCATAATTTTAAATCCCGCAGACCACTAATATGATCTGCCTAATGACCGGCTGGGTGGACGTGGCTAGGTGGTCATGTGACTGGGTGGGCGTGACCATCTCAATGTCACTCACATCAAGGGGTGCCTCGCCAGCCTCTACTCACCCCTCCCTTGCCAGCCACTTCTGTCCACCCAGGCTCCTTAGGGCCCCAACGGGAAGCAGTTGCTGGAGCTAAGCAACCACCACGAGAAAGAGTTGGCAAAACAGCTCAGTTCAGATTGGATCAGACCGAGAAGGAGGCTCAGCAGAAGCATCTCACTGAGGACTAGGAGCATAGGCTTTCCAAGCAAAGGGAAAATCTGTGGGAGTGCAAGGTCAGGTACCGGCATCTGGAGGCTCAGCAGGCTGAGATGGTCAGCCAGTTCCAGGCCATGATTCTTTCCCACTGGAACGAGGCCCTCCATCTCTTTGCCACCAGCGGCGCTTCCCTCCAGCCTTCGCCTAAAGCCCCACACCAGGAAACTGAAGCAGCCCCTGAATCGGAATTTCTGCCTCCGTCCGACACACACAAAAAGACCCTGAAGGGGGAGACTCTCTGCAGCAACACAAACGTTCATTGCACGTATCCGAGCCAGGGGCTGTAGTTTGAGACCCCTGTTTTAATGCAATATAAAAAATGCAAATAATTTTTCTGAGGACCACCAACATTTTCCCGCGGACCACCAGTGGTCCACGGACCACCAGTTGGTGACCGCTGGATATAGATACATACAGTGGTGGGCTGCAACCGGTTTAACAACCAGTTCAGTGTGCACGTGCGCACCTAACACACTTGCACAAAGCGTTCAAAATATTGAAGCTCAGCTGCTTACCTTCTGTCGTGTCCCACTCCTCCTCTGATGGCCGGGTCTGGGAAGTCTGTATCAAGCGTGGCCACGAAGCCTCTGCAGTTTTGCCAAAGTCCTGTCAGAGTTCTCAGGGCAGGCAGGAATCCAAGATGTGACTTCAGCAACCAGATTAGACTTTGCCTGACTCAAGGAATGCCAAAAAGCAGACTTTATATAGGCCATGGGGTGTGGCTCCATGACTCAGCACTTATCCAGGCCTGCCCCTCCCTTCCTTTTGCTGACGTCGCCTCTCCATTCTCTGGAAGCGGGGATCTGTCCACGTTTTGTCAGCTGCTGGCAATTCTAGCTCGTGGCTGGCTTCTTGCTCACATGCTGTGGGGGGGGAGGTTTGTTTGCTCATTCTGTCTGGGCATGGTGCCAGGGCTGGGGGTTGGAGGCATGCCAGGCCATTCTTCTTCACTATCAGTCTCTGGCTCAGATATCAGGAGATGGGAGGGGCCCGGCTGCGGAGAGGGGGGCGGGCGAGGCACAACACCTTCTAAGGCAACCCCGGTAAGTAGAACAGTGGAGGCGCAGAAATCAGCTGTGCCGCGGGAATCAGCTCAGCGAGAAAGAAGGAAATATAGGACACGATAGGGCGGAGGCAGGCGGGTGGGTGGGTGAGGCCAACCGATTGTCTGAACTACCAGTTTGCTTGAACTGGTCTAAACCGGCTGAATCCCACCCTTGGATATATGCACACATTACAATACTCACTCCATGCTGTCTGATTTAACATTTTTAGCTATTTCTTTTGTTTTTTCTAGCTCTCCATTGGAATTGGGTGGCCAGTCAATTTAAATAAGTAAATATCCTGCCTTTACTTTTCGGCATTTCGAGACAGCATAGACTTTGAATGCTGCCACCTATTTGACACCATGTTTTGCACAAGCTTCTTTAGCGTGGCAGTGCCGAACTGAATTTTCAACTCACATTCAGGCAATTTCAAATTACTCCCAGGATATGCCTAAATTACTCCTTGGAGCTCATCACCCCCCAATTTAAGACACCCCTGAGCTAGAATGAGAAAATCCTTAAAGACTGACAGACAGCATTTTTCTTCCTTCTTTCTTTAACCAACGAGCCTTAATGCAGACTCAGTTTGAGTTTCTTTCTAACGTTCTCTTCCTAACCTTGGCTTAAATCACATTTTGCTAATTGCGGTGGCGTGTCTTCTCTAGGTCTTCTCTGTAGTTCTGTACAATAAGGCCACCAAGAAATGGCAAGGTTATGTGTTAGACCAGGGGTCTGCAAACTTGGCTCTTTTAAGATGGCTGAGGAACTCTGGGAGTTGAAGTCTACAAGTCTTAAAAGAGCCAAGTTTGCAGACCCCTGTGTTAGACCAAGATAAGCAAAATTCCTGGAGGAATGGGATACTACTTCCGTGCAGTCATTTTTTTAAAAAAACCTGCTTGGATGTGTTATTGAGTCACCAGAAGCTAAGTCATGTGACAAAGTTTTCAGGCCATTTTCCAAGCTTTTTTCCAGGCTGTTTTTGGGACATTTTCCCGGGTCATTTTTTGGGCCATTTTCAGGCCATTTTTCAGCCTGAAAAATGGCCTGAAAATGGCTCAAAAAACATCCCGGAAATGGCCCAAAAAACAGCCTGGAAAAGACCCAAAAATGGCCTGGAAAACACAGCCTGAAAATGGCCCCCCAAGGGCCCAGAAAATGGCCTGGTTTTTGCCCATTTTCAGGCCATTTTCAGGCCACATTCCAGTGCTCCAGCACCCGTGAAGACCAGCTGGCCAGCACACATGTGCACGTCAGACACCAGAAGAGCAGCTGGCAACGGCGCATGTGCCCACAGAGTGGGCTCTGTGTGCCACATTTGGAACGGGTGCCATAGGTTCCCCATCACGGACCTATAGTCACCACACAGATGTCTGGATTGAGGGAAGGTGACTGTTGTGACTCCAGCCCCCAAACCTGGCCCCATGCCCGAAAGTGACTCCGAGAGTGAGGGAGAAGGGCCGGTAAGGCTTACCTCGGGAGCACCGATTCCTTTGGCTCGGCTCCAGGAGCCAGAACCAGACCAGTCGGAGGACGTAATGAGGCCGTCATCCCCTGATTCCTCCCTTCCTCAGGCTACGCCTTCAGATCCAGCTGATAATAATAATAATCAAGCTTGGATCGACCCGCGCTCCAGAAGATTAGAGAGGCGGTGTCATCAAAGGGAAGGGTGGGGCAGGAGCCCCACCCCACAGGATATATAAGGAGCTTTGGGACTGCTCTCACTCCACAGGAGGCAAAAGTTTAGCTGAACCATTTCAAAAAGAGCTGTAAGTCTTGCTACGGGAGTCATTTGTTTGAACTTTGGCAGGCAGCTGCGATTTCTCTGCCAGGACTGATAAGAGCCGTGAATCCACTGGCTGAAGGCCAGCTCGTGGGTCTGAAGTGGGGAAGGAGACAGAACAGCGACCTAGCACAGGAGTCCGCAAACTTGGCTCTTTTAAGACTTGTGGACTTCAAGTTTGCAGACACCTGACCTAGCATAGCTCCTGCAAAAGATGGATACTGTTATGAAAAGGGCTGATTTTCTGTGCCAGGCAAAATATTAAAAGAAGAAAGGTGTAGGATGGAAATAAAGAATGCATAAAAACAAATGGAAAGGTGGAGGAGAGGTTTACTGTGATGTATGGACATTAAAGTTGGTTTTGTCAGTGGGATCGTAAAGCTAAGTTGTATATAGGGACAAAGCAGTCTTTTGTGATAAAATCGGAAGAGATTTAGGAAGAGTAATTTAGGCATATACGGGCCAGGCCAAAATAGAGACCGAATATCTCTAGAAAAGTGAATAACCAGGATGAAGGAAATACAAGTGGTATATATGACTGAAGGTCACGGTTGGATGAAGTTGATGAGATCCACAAAAAGACAGAGAGGTGAGACATTTAAAGAACCAAAGACAATACAATTGTTTAGGGAACATTGAAGAAATAAGGATGGCTTGAAAAACGGACAGTCCTTGGTGCTCTCTGACCTTGGTTGTTTTCCTGGAGACATTTTAGTACCCAACTAGGTAACATCATCAGTGCTAGAAGGGAGTGGGATTGGAGGAGGAGGAGGAGGAGGACTCTGAGGTCCTTGGTGCCCTCTGAGCTTGATGTTTTTTGGCAGACGTTTCATTACCCAACTAGGTAACATCATCAGTGCTACAAGGGAGTGGGGTTTGCGGAGGAGGGGAGGGGAGAGGGAAGGGTCCTTGGTGCTTTCTGAGCTTGGTTGTTTTCTTGCAGACATTTCATTACCCAACTAGGTAACATCATCAGTGCTAGAATTCTATTCTGTTCTGTTCTATCCCTTATTCTGTTCTGTTCTGTTCTGTTCTGTTCTATTCCTTGTTCTGTTCTTTTCTGTTCTATTCCTTGTTCTGTTCTATTCTGTTCTGTTCTTATTTGTACCCTATGACTATCATTAAGTGTTGTACCCAGTGGTGGGATTCAACCGGTTCTCTGCCTTAATGATTTCTTCCAACAACCAGTTCACCAAACTGCTCAGAAATTTTACAGCCGGTTCTCCCGAAGTGGTGCGAACTGGCTGAATCCCACCACTGGCTGTACCTTATGATTCTTGATGAATATATCTTTACTTTTTATGTACACTGAGAGCTTATGCACCAATGACAAATTCCTTGTGTGTCCAATCACACTTGGCCAATAAAGAATTCTATTCTGTTCTGTTCTGTTCTGTTCTGTTCTATTTTATTCTAGCCCTTATTCTATTCTGTTCTAGTCCTTATTCTGTTCTGTTCTGTTCTGTTCTATTCCTTGTTCTGTTCTGTTCTATTCTATTCTAATAATAATAATAATAATAATAATAATAATAATAATAATAATAATAATAATAACAACAACAACAACAACAACAACAACAACAACAACAACAGAGTTGGAAGGGACCTTGGAGGTCTTCTAGTCCAACCCCCTGCCCAGGCAAGAAACTCTACACCATTTCAGACAAATGGTTATCCAACATTTGCTTAATAATTTCCAGTGTTGGAGCATTCACAACTTCTGCAGGCAAGTTGTTCCACTTATTGATTGTTCTAACTGTCAGGAAATTTCTGTTCTGTTCTGTTTTATTCTAGTCCTTATTCTATTCTGTTCTGTTCTATTCCTTTTTCTGTTCTGTTCTCTTCTATTCCTTATTCTATTCTATTCTATTCTATTCTATTCTATTCTATTCTATTCTATTCTATTCTATTCTATTCTATTCTATTCTATTCCATTCCATTCCATTCTCCCCTTTTGGCCTTAAACCCCAAGCAAGAAGTTATAGGGAAGGAATAAAGGAATCTACGCAGGATGTCAGCAGAAGTGAGCAATCTGTGCTTGAAAACACGGCCGGTTTATATTTCCAGCCAGCATGGCAAGTAGATTTTTCTATTAACAATAGTATTCACAATATCATTTAAACGGGCTCTAGGTAGGAAATTGGCACTGAATCGTACCTCAACGGCTGCTTGCAATGGAGCAGAAGAAAAGGAAGCCTTTTTGAAAGGCAGGAATCCTTTTATGACTTGAAAGGCAAGTAGAGTGTCCTTCTCTTTGTTTGTGGCTTGCTCTTTCGTGTGAGTGCAGTTGGAACAAACCCTGGTTGAGCCGTAATCTGGGAAGTATGACATTTTATGGGCCCTGTTGACTCACGCGAAGCTTAAGTCTAGCACAATTTGCAAACCATCACATGTTGCTTGAGCCTTCGTGTTTAGAGTCAATAGGTCCTGTTTCAACTTTAAAAGGGATGAGGACTAGAAGCTTGGGAGTTGTTGTGTCTGCGCCCCCCCCGAGCCGGGGCCTCTGCCAGAAAGTGACTTGGAAAGTGAGGGGGAAGGGCCATCAGGACTTACCTCGGGAGCACCGGCTTCCCTGGCTCAGCTCCAGGAGCCAGAGGCAGGCCAGGTGGAAGAGATAACGAGGCCTCCGTCCCCTGACTCTTCCCCCCCCAGGCCATGCCTTCAGACCCAGCTGATGGCAATCAGGCCTGGCTGGACCCTAGGTTTCGTAGGCAGGAGAGGCAGGAACAACAGAAGCAGGGGTAGGGCAGGCCTAGGAAGTGCTGAGTCATGGAGCCACACCCCACAGGATATAAAAGCAGCAAGGGTTGCTATGCCTCTTCGTAGCAGGCAAATCAACTGCTTGACTAGAGCTGAAGTACTGTTTGTTGACTCATCGGCATCAAGGGGGATAACAGAGACACTTGGAAGATGCTCGCTAGCTTGCTGCCAGAGCTGATAGTGCCGGCTAATTAATTGAGGGGGACAGAACAGGAGTTTAGAGAGCAGGTATGGGCAGCTAATGGCCCCCAGACCTTTAGCAACTTTTGCTAACCCTTGAACGTCATTGTCTATGACTTTCAGGGCTTATTTACCTTGCTGCAGTGACTTCCTTAAATTAACCTGCAATATCGTTCTGTGTGTCCTCAATTTACCTCAATGGTCACTAAATGAATTTATAACTCAAGGAGTACCTGTAATACAATAACCAGATTTAATACTTGCAACCAGAGCAGGGGTGGGATTCAGCCGGTTCGTATGAGTTCACTTGAACCGGTAATTGTGACCTGCAAGTGGGCCCGGCACTATGCGGTCCAATTTTACTGCATTTTTTAAGCCGCGTGCGTGCATGTGCAGAAGGCTGCACACATGCGCAGAAGGCCACACGTATGTGCAGAAGGTGCGTGCACGAGCGAAGCCCACCTCTGAACCAGAGCCTACTGAGTAACACAGAGAGTCCACTTCCAATGATGTCTATTTTTTCTTCCTACTCTGAAGTTAGACTTGGAAAACTAATCTGAATCCTAGCAAGAATCTAACTGTCAGGAAATTTCCACTGAGTTCTAAGTTGCTTCTCTCCTTGATGAGTTTCCACCCATTGCTTCTTGTCCTGCCCTCAGGTGCTTTGGAGAATAGCTTGACTCCCTCTTCTTTGTGGCAGCCCCTGAGATATTGGAAGACTGCTATCATGTCTCCCCTAGTCCTCCTTTTCATTAAATTGGACATACCCAGTTCCTGCAGCCGTTCTTCATATGTTTTAGCCTCCAGTTCAGCACCGCTGCACATGCACGCAAACCTCCCACCAGCCAGCTAGTTGTTGGGTCTCTGCCGCGCATGCGCAGGTGTGGAGAGCATGTGGAGGGTGCGTGCTGGGGCGCACATGTGGGGTGGGTGGAGCACATGCACAGGGGTCACTCAAGTATGCGTGGGGGGGCATGCAAGGGGGCTGCATGCACATTGCATTTGGGGGGTTCGGGCGTATTCAGAAAAGGTTAGCCATCACTGACCTATACTATAGAATAGAATAGAATAGAATAGAATAGAATAGAATAGAATGGAATGGAATGGAATGGAATGGAATGGAATGGAATGGAATAGAATAGAATAGAATAGAATAGAATAGAATAGAATAGAATAGAATAGAATAGAATTTTTTATTGGCTAACTGTGATTGGACACACAAGGAAATTGTCTTGATGTATATGCTCTCAGTGTACATAAAAGAAAAGATACGTTCATCAAGAATCATAAGGTACAACACTTAAAGATAGTCATAGGGTACAAATAAGCAATCAGGAAACAATATCAATACAAATCGTAAGGATACAAGCAACAAAGTTACAGCCATACAGCCATAAGTGGGAGGAGATTGGTTATGGGAACGATGAGAAGATTAATAGGAGTGCAGATTTAGTAAATAGTTTGACAGTGTTGAGGGAATTAATTGTTTAGCAGGGTGATGGCCTTCGGGGAAAAATTGTTCTTGTGTCTAGTTGTTCTGGTGTGCAGTGCTCTATAGCGTCGTTTTGAGGGTAGGAGTTGAAACAGTTTATGTCCAGGATGTGAGGGGTCTGTAGATATTTTCCCAGCCCTCTTTTTGACTCGTGCAGTATACAGGTCCTCAATGGAAGGCAGGTTGGTAGCCATTGTTTTTTCTGCCGTTCTAATGATCCTCTGAAGTCTGTGTCTGTCTTGTTGGGTGGCAGAGCCAAAGCAGACTATTCTAGAGGTGCAGATGACAGACTCAATAATTCCTCTGTAGAATTGGATCAGCAGCTCCTTGGGCAGTTTGAGCTTTCTGAGTTGGCGCAGAAAGAACATTCTTTGTTGTGCTTTTTTGATGATGTTTTTGATGTTAACTGTCCATTTTAGATCTTGCGATATGGTAGAACCTAGAAATTTGAAGGTTTCTACTGTTGATACTGTGTTGTCTAGTATTGTGAGAGGTGGAAGTATGGAAGGGTTTCTCCTAAAGTCTACCACCATTTCTACGGTTTTGAGTGTGTTCAGTTCCAGATTGTTTTGGTTGCACCACAAGGCTAGTCGTTCGACCTCTCGTCTATATGCGGATTCGTCATTGTCTCGAATGAGACCAATCACTGTTGTGTCATCTGCAAACTTCAGTAGCTTAACAGATGGATCATTGGAGATGCAGTCATTGGTATACAGAGAGAAGAGAAGAGGGGAGAGCACACAGCCTTGGGGGGCCCCTGTGCTAATTGTACAGGTATTTGATGTGATCTTGCTTAGCTTCACCTGCTGCTTCCTGTTTGTTAGGAAGCTTATGTATATATCTATACTTTTAGGTAATATAAATCCTTTTTCTAAATAATACCTGTCTTATTAATGCTGGATAATTAAATAATTTTTTTACATTTTACATGTAAATTTTTTACATTAATTTTTTTAATTTTTCCTTTTCTTTTCAAATGTATCTGTTTAGACTTTAAATACAAAATGGTCTCATTTTTAAATAGCTCCTCGGGAACGGAATCAGAAATGTATGTTGGAGGTTAATGGGAGGTCATACCTTTTAAAGGTACGCCTTTAAAGAACTGTAATACATGTTTGCTTTAAAAAAAAATAATTGAGAAAAAGACCTCGGAGGACTAATCAATACAAAAGGCAGTTGCTGTGGAATCTGTTCTTGGAAACTTGACATATATGCGTTCCTTCAGAGGAGAGGACAATAGCGATTTATGCTAACCAAATATTAGAGTGTGTGTATAAATAAATTTTTGGGTTAAGATTGGGCGACAATGCAAACGAAGCTCAAGTGAAGCTGGTAGATCGAAGTGAGATGTGCGGTAGGAAATTGAATTGTTGCTTGAATTGGTTGTCCAAGTACAAACTGCAAGGACCGATAAAAGTAAAATGTGTATCACAAGCATCTATGGAGATTCTCACTCATCCAGGTCGTGGTTGTCTCAAAGGTGCTTTTTTTCAAGAAGCAAACTGGACTTATTTTCTTTTTAATAATAATAACCACAGAGTTGGAAGGGACCTTGGAGGTCTTCTAGTCCAACCCCCTGCCCAGGCAGGAAAACTTACACCACTTCAGACAAATGGTTATCCAACATCTTCTTAAAAACTTGCAGTGTTGGGGCATTTCCCAACTTCTGCAGGCAAGTTGTTCCACTCATTAATTGTTCTGATTGTCAGGAAATTTCTCCTCAGTTCTAAGTTGCTTCTCTCCTTGATGAGTTTCCATCCGTTGCTTCTTGTACTACCCTCAGGTGCTTTGGGGAATAGCTTGACTCCCTCTTCTTTGGGGCAGCCCCTGAGATATTGGAAGACTGCTAACATGTCTCCCCAAGTCCTTCTTTTCACTAGACTAGACGTCCCCAGTTCCTGCAGCCGTTCTTCATATGTTTTAGCCTCCAGTCCCCTCATCATCTTTTCTCTGAAGACATTTTGCTTCTGGGTTGTGTGAGTTTCTCTATCCATCTTCTCACGATCCCCTCCTTCCCCAGTTCTATTGTCCCCCCCCACACACACCGATTCTCTTTTTCTTTTCAATTCCGGGGGTGTTACAGAGTGAGAGCTGCAGCCTCACGCAGCAATTTTTCTGCTTATCAACTCGGGAGCAGCTCTGAAAATTGGAAAGGAAATTGTTCTAAATTTTTTTTTCCATACGTCCAGCTTTCACATCAAGCTAAAAATGCGATAATTCAGGAGTTGCATTATGGGTCAAGGTGCCCCCAAGGATGTATCAGCGCTGGCAAACCTAGCCAGAGGCATGCTGATTAAACACCGCCGTTTGAGGCAGGCCAAAATTGCTGTTTCACAAGACAAAATGATCTCATTCATTTTGGAACACCAGAGATGTTTCAAAGATGTTCGCGGACCTCCATGTTGAGTTTCTACATCTGACTTCGAGAACAGATGTCTGGTCCTTAAAAGCCATCTTTAAGGTCAATGAAGGATGAGACTACAATGTGAACTACAATTATGCACAGTCACTCACGCCCTTGTCACATCCTGCCTGGACTACTGCAATGCTCCCTACATGGGGCTCCCCTTGAAGGGTACCCGGAGGCTTCAACTGGTCCAGAATGCGGCTGTGCGGGTGATAGAGGGAGTGTTCTGTTTCCCTCCCCCAATACTCCCAAGAAAGAGTCCGTCAAAGGCCTCCTCTTCTTCTTTATTTACATAGATAAATGTCCTGGCCACGTCTACCCACGGGCCTGCCAAGTTTCTGGAGATAACAAGGAAATTATAGATAAGGCCAGAATTACTCACGAATATATTCTTCCCTCCATTGATACAGTTTGCCCGCGCAAATTCATTGCTTTGTCCAAGACAAAAAAACAGGAAGTCCCGCCTCCTATTTATAGTCTCTGCAGATGTCACTGCATGACCATCATTCCTTGGCCTTATCCCAACGCTGCTTCTGCTGCGCATGCCGGTCACGTCTGCGCAGTCTTGCATCACTCCAAAACTGTTCCTGGGGCGTTGCCAAATCAGAAGAAGGCTTGAGAGAATCAGGCCTTGCCGGCCCCTCCTCCTCCCTTTGAGTGGGTGCCAGGGAGGGAGAGGGCCAAAAAAAAGCAGGGCTTGCCAGGTCTTCTCCCTCACTTTCTGAATCATCCGAGTTCAGGAGTCCGGGTCCAGGAACCTGGGTCACAACAGGGAGCACCTCATGGCTCCCGTGTGACACCTCTCCTGTGCAGTCTGCACTGGTCTTCCGGGTCCAATTCAAGGTACTTGTCATCACCTTTAAAGCGCTCCATGGCTTAGGACTGGGGTATTTACGGGATCGCCTACTGCCACCAGTAGCCTCACACCGACCAGTGCGCTCTCACAGAGAGGGCCTCCTCCGGATACCGTCAGCCAAACAATGTCGGCTGGCGACCTCCAGGGGGAGGGCCTTCTCTGTGGGTGCTCCTGCCCTCTGGAATGAGCTGCCTCCGGGGCTTCGTCAACTCCCCGACCTCCGGACCTTCCGCCGCGAGCTGAAGACGTTGCTGTTTCGACGTGCAGGACTAGCTTGAACATAGTTTTAAATTGGGGGTTTTAAATGGGGTTTTAATTGTATTTAAAAAAAAAAAAATTAGGCCACAAAGAAGAATTACCTACAATTGAAGAATGGACTCTTAAAGTATCAAATCTGGCAGAAATGGCAAAAATCTCTGCTTACTTGAAAGACTATACACAAGAAAAATATATTTTAGAATGGAAAATGTGGATTGATTATATTCAAAATAAGTATCAGATAAAAAAATATCAAATAGCATATGAGTAAATTTAGGAAATAATTTGTATTAGATATATTTTTGAAGGAGAGGGGAATTGAGAGTGTGAATAAGCGTGGAGAGACTAGAGATTATAATTTAGGAATTATTTTAGATTATGATTGTTAGTTTTGATACCCTGCATTTTGTTCTGGGAGGTGGGGGGGGGGGGTAAAGGGGAGGGGTATTGGGGGGTTGAGGTTAGTGATGGAGTGATGGTTAATGTACAGGGATTATTGAAGATGTATAAATATAATTAATGTAGGGTCGGGTCTGACCAGTTGCCATTTTAGAACGGTGGGGAGGGAAAAAAGAGAGAGTAGGAGGTAGGAAAGAGGAGAAGAGGAAGGAAGAGGGGTAGAAGAGGGAGAAGAGTGTAGGGTGGAGGGAGGAGAGGAGGTAGATAAGAGAAGGAGAGGAAGGTTTGGAAAGTAAAAGAAGGTAGAAGAGGGAAGAAGGTTAAAAAGGGGGGTGGTGACTGGGCAGGCCCGACTAATTGTATATAACTGTACATTGGATGAATTATTTGATAAGATTGTAAAAATAAAACTTTTTTTATAAAAAAATAAAATAAAATTAGGCCATTCATCGAATTAGTTTTTTATACTGTTTTTAATTTGTATTATATGTATTTTGTTTTTATTGGCTGTGAACCGCCCTGAGTCCTTCGGGAGAAGGGCGGTATACAAATATAATAAATAAATAAAAATAAATAAATAAATAAAACAAAAACCATGGCTAGTCCTCGATTTATGACCGTAATGGAGCTTGCCCGTTATAGGTCATAAGTCGTGACGGTCATAAAGCAAGTTGTCACAGGACTGACCCGATTTTGTAACCTTTTTTTTTATTTTTGCAGGAGTCGTTATGTGACTAAATAGTCGTTAAGGGAATGTTGTGGTTGTTAAATAAACACATCGTTCTCTATAGGGAGTTTTTGCCAAAAACTTAAAACTAAATACTGGTTTTGTAAATGAGCCGAGGTGGCGCAGTCAGTGGTGGGATTCAGCCGGTTCGCACCAATTCGGGAGAACCGGTTGTTAACTTTCTGAGCAGTTTGGTGAACTGGTTGTCGGAAGAAATCATTAGGGCAGAGAACCGGTTGTTAAATTATTTGAATCCCACCACTGGCCACAGTGGTTAGAGTGCAACACTGCTGGCTACTTCAGTTGACTGCTAGCTGCAGTTCGGCAGTTCAAATCTCACCGGCTCCAGGTTGACTCAGCCTTCCATCCTTCCAAGGTGGGTAAAATGAGGACCCAGAATGTTGGGGGCAAAAGGCTGACTCTGTAAACCGCTTAGAGAGGGCTGTAAAACACTATGAAGTGGTATATAAGTCGAAGTGTTATTGCTAGCTCTATTGCTAAATCATGGACATGTGACCACGGGATGCTACAAACGGCCATAAATGCAGACTGTTTGCTGAGCCCCCAAAATGCAGTCACATGACCGGGAGGAGGGGCCATGGCCAATGGGACTTTGCAAAAGGGTCATAAGTCCCTTTGGGGGAGGGCTTCATTTTAACTTTGAATGGTTGTTATAAGTTATAATAGTCATAAGTTGAGGACTACCTGTAAATTGTTTCCATGAGAGTTCTAAGTTCCAGTAGAAAAATTAAATTAAATTAAATTAAATTTTAAATTAAATGATGGAAATTTATCAAGGAGAGATCCAACCTAGAGCTAAGGAGAAATTTCCTGACAGTGAGAAGAATTAGTCAGTGGAACTACTTGCCTCCAGAAGTTGTGGGTGCTCCAACACTTTTTAAGAAGAGATTGGACAACCATAGTTTGGTTCTGCAACCCAACAAGAAAGACACAGACTTCAGAGGATAATTAGAACTGCAGAAAAAATAGTTGCTACCAACCTGCCTTCCATTGAAGACCTGTATACTGCACGAATCAAGAAGAGGACTGTGAAAATATTTACAGATCCCTCACATCCTGAACATAAACTTGTTTCAACTCCTACCGTCAAAACGATGCTATAGAGCACTGCACACCAGAACAACTAGACACAAGAACAGTTTTTTCCCAAAGGCCATCACTCTGCTAAACAAATAATTCCCTCAACAATGTCAAACTATTTACTAAATCTACACTACTATTAATCTTCTCATCGTTTTCATCACCAGTCTCTTTCCACTTATGACTGTATGACTGTAACTTTGTTGCTGGCAATCCTTATGATTTATATTGATATATTGACCATCGTTTGTGTTGTAAATGTTGTACCTTCATGAAGGTATCTTTTCTTTTATGCACACTGAGAGCATAGGCACCAAGTCAAATTCTTTGTCTGTCCAATCACACTTGGCCAATAAAAAATTCTATTCTATTCTATTCATTAGTCTGAAACGCTATAGGGTTCCTGCCTGAGGAAGGGGTTTGACTAGAAGACCTCCAGGGTCCCTCCTAACTCTGTTAATTCTGTAATTCATTCTTACAAGCAGCCTTTAAAACCAAAGAGATGCAAAACAACACCAGGAGGCTATCATATCACGGACCAGAAGAACCAACTTTCTTCCAGAAGTTGTGGGTGTTCCAACACCGGAGGCTTTTAAGAAGAGATTGGACAACTGTTTGTCTGACATGGCACAGGGTTTCCTGCCAGAGCAGGGGGTTGGTCTAGAAGGCCTCGAAGGTCCCTTCCAGCCCTGTTATTCTCCATTCTGTATCCTGTAAATTAAAGGGATTAAAGTTAAAAAACAATGCCACGCACAGCAGAGGATAAACCCTGAAGGAACAGTGGAAAAATAAAAACAGAAACCTTTTTTCCCCCTTGAAGAAGAAGGAGGGAAAAGAAAAAAAGAAAAGAAAAGGAAGCGAGTGACAAATCGCAGCGGAATCGCCTCTAGGATTTCATGCAGTCGACTGCGAGACCTTACAAGCGAGAGTCAAATCAAATGGCGGATTGCATGTGGTTGTTTCTTTGAGGCTACGAATGTTCCACAGTAAAAGAACTCGGGGCCTTTTCAGATGACCTCCTTTCCCCTCACAAAGCCTCACTGATTGCACAGTAAGAAGGAAGCGAGGCTCAAGCAGGCTGTTTTGACTCAGAGTGCCAGAAAGCTATTCAGATCTATGTGGTCCTCGACTTATGATTACAGTTGAGGCCAAAGTATCTATTTCTAAGCAAGACAGTTGTTAAGTAAATCTTGCCCCTATCCATCCATCCATCCATCCATCCATCCATCTCTCTACCCGTCTATCCATCCATCTATCTACCTATCTATCTATCTCTCTCTGTCTGAATCTTTCTATCCACCCATCTATCCATCCATCTATCTATCTAACTACCTACCTGCCTACCTACCTACCTATTTACCTACTTATCTCTCTATCTGTATCTATTCATCTATCTATCCATCCATCTATCCATCTATCTACCCATTTATTTATCGATCTCTCTCTCTCTCTCTGTATCTATCCATTTATCTATCATCTATCTATCCATCTATCTACCTACTATCTATCTATCTAAAACCTACCTACCTATCTAGTTCTCTATCTGTATCTGTCCATCCATCCATCCATCCATCTATCTATCTATCTATCTATCTATCTATCTATCTATCCATCCATCCATCTATCTACCCATCTATCTACCGATCTATCGATCGATCGATCTACCTACCTACCTACCTATCATCTATCTATCTATCGATCAATCAACCTACCTACCTATCTATCATCTATCTATCTGATCGATCTATCTATCAATCGATCGATCGATCGATCTATTTACCTATCCATCCATCCATCCATCCATCCATCCATCCATCCATCCATCCATCCATCCATCTATCTATCTATCTATCTATCTATCTATCTATCTATCTATCTATCTATCTATCTATCTATTTATCCATCCATCCATCTATCTACCCATCCATCCATCTATCTATCTATCTATCTATCTATCTATCTATCTATCTATCTATCTATCTATCTATCTATCTATCTATCTATCCATCCATCCATCCATCTATCTACCCATCCATCCATCCATCCATCTATCTATCTATCTATCTATCTATCTATCTATCTATCTATCTATCTATCTATCTATCCATCTATCTACCCATCTATCCATCCATCTATCTACCCATCTATCCATCCATCCATCCATCCATCCATCCATCCATCCATCCATCCATCCATCCTTCTATCTATCTATCTATCTATCTATCTATCTATCTATCTATCTATCTATCTATCTATCTATCTATTTATCCATCCATCCATCTATCTACCCATCCATCCATCATCTATCTATCTATCTATCTATCTATCTATCTATCTATCTATCCATCCATCCATCCATCTATCTACCCATCCATCCATCTATCTATCTATCTATCTATCTATCTATCTATCTATCTATCTATCTATCTATCTATCTATCTATCCATCTATCTACCCATCTATCCATCCATCCATCCATCCATCCATCCATCCATCCATCCTTCTATCTATCTATCTATCTATCTATCTATCTATCTATCTATCTATCTATCTATCTATCTATGCTTTATTTACACTAAATCTGTGTAACTGTGATTTCATGACCTCTGTAGATGCCACACGCTAAATAAAATAAACAGGGCCTTCAATTCCTTTTAATGTGGCAACTGCACTCATGTCTGGAGGAGCCCCTGGGCTTTGAAAGTGACCCGAAATGCTGTCTAACCTGAAAGTTAGCAACTCTTCCCAAGCTCGGGGCTTTGTTGGTTTCCTTTCTAATCAAAATAAACAGCTCAAAAGTGCTGTTCTACAAAGCCTCTGCAGACAATCAAACATACGACCTTGAAGTCTAAAGCAATATTGAACTGGTCACTTGGTTTCCTTTCAGCTTTGGAAAGAAAAACTTTAGGAGGCAGAAGAAGGCTTCGGGCAACGTGGTTTGCTCCCAGGACTTGTCACAAAGGTGAACTGCAGTGATTGTGTTGGCGTGTCTCTTTTTTCCGTACACGCTATCCGTAAAGCAACTGACAAGCAAGAATGACCCAAAGGGAAAACAAAGCCAACAAAGGTGCAAATTGTACGAGATTCGGATTCCATAATTGCAAAAAACACCGTAGAGAACCTAGAATATAGAATATTCTAGGATAGAATATGGGGGACGCAGTGGCTCAGGGGCTGGGGCGTTGAGCTTGTTGATCGAAATGTCTGCAGCTCGGCGGTTCGAATCCCTAGTGCTGCCGTGTAACGGGGTGAGCTCCCGTTACTTGCCCAGCTTCTGCCAACCTAGCAGTTTCAAAAGCACGTAAAAATGCAAGTAGAAAAAATAGGAACCACCTTTGGTGGGAATGTAACAGTGTTCCGTGCGCCTTTGGCGTTGAGTCATGCCGGCCACATGACCACAGAGACGTCTTCGGACAGCGCTGGCTCTTCGGCTTTGAAACGGAGATGAGCACTGCCTCCTAGAGTCGGGAACGAGTAGCACGTATGTGCGAGGGGAACCTTTACCTTTACCTAGGATAGAATAGGGTTGGAAGGGAGCTTGAAGGTCTTCTAGTCCAACCCCCTGCTCAAGCAGGAGACCCTATACTCGTGATGGCGAACCTATGACACGCATGCAACGGATGGCACATAGAGCCCTCTCTGCGGGCATGCCAACCGTCGCCCCAGCCCTGCTCCGCCACACTGATGCCTCCCGCCGGCCATCTGGTGTTCAGATCTTTGCCCCACATGTGTGTAGGAGGCAGAGGAGCATATGCGGGTGGAGGGGTCCAGGTTGGTGCAGGAGGCTTTACAGGCTCAAAACGGGGCGCGAAGGGGTGGGGTGCATGCTCGGGGGACGCCTGTGCATGTGTGTGGGGGATCGCTCGCATTGCATTTTGGTGCATTGCATTTGCACAGGCGCGCTTTGGGCCACTCAACACCAAAAAGGTTAACAAAGGACAACAAAGAATGTTCTTTCTGCGCCAACTCAGTAAGCTCAAACTGCCCAAGGAGCTGCTGATCCAATTCTACAGAGGAATTATTGAGTCTGTCATTTGCACCTCTATAACTGTCTGTTTCGGTTCTGCAACCCAACAAGAAAAACACAGACTTCAGAGGATAATTAGAACTGCAGAAAAAATAATTGCTACCAACTTGCCTTCCATTGAGGACCTATATACTGCACGAATCAAGAAGAGGGCCGTGAAAATATTTGCAGATCCCTCGCATCCTGGACATAAACTGTTTCAACTCCTACCCTCAAAACGACGCTATAGAGCACTGCACACCAGAACAACTAGACACAAGAACAGTTTTTTCCCGAAGGCCATCACTCTGCTAAACAAATAATTCCCTCAACACTGTCAGACTATTTACTGAATCTGCACTACTATTAATCGTTTCATAGTTCCCATCACCCATCTCTTTCCACTTATGACTGTATGACTATAACTTGTTGCTGGCAATCCTTATGATTTATATTGATATATTGATCATCAATTGTGTTGTAAATGTTGTACCTTGATGAACGTATCTTTTCTTTTATGTACACTGAGAGCATATGCACCAAGACAAATTCCTTGTGTGTCCAATCACACTTGGCCAATAAAAATTCTATTTCTATTTCTATTTCATCAGTGCCCTATACCAGGGGTCTCCAACCTTGGCAACTTTAAGACTTGTGGACTTCAACTCCCAGAGTTCTTCAGCCAGGGACTGTGGGAGTTGAAGTCCACAAGTCTTAAAGTTGCCAAGGTTGGTGACCCCTGCCCTATATCATTTCAGGCAAATGGCTGTCCAATCTCTTCTTATAAACCTCCAGTATTGGAGCACCCAGAACTTCTGAAGGAAAGTCGTTCCAGTGATTATTTGTTCCTATTGTCAGGAAATTTCTCCTTAGTTCTATTTATTTATTTTATTATTTATTTATTAATCAAATTTTTATACCGCCCTTCTCCCGAAGGACTCAGGGCGGTTTACAGCCAGATAAAAACACCAAACAAAATAAATACAGAATAAAATACAATTTAAAAAACTGATTCCATTTGGCCCATGTTAAAAATACAATTAAAAGAATAAAACCCACTCAAATTAAAACCAGATAAAATCAAAAACCCTATGCCAGACCTGCGCGGATGAACAAATATGTCTTCAGCTCGCGGCGGAAGGTTCGAAGGTCCGGAAGTTGGCGAAGTCCTGGGGGAAGTTCATTCCATAGGGTGGGAGCCCCCACAGAGAAGGCCCTACTTCTGGGGGCCGCCAGCCGACATTGTCTGGTGGACGGCACCCTGAGGAGTCCCTCTCTGTGAGAGCGCACGGGTCGGTGAGAGGCAATCGGTGGCAGTAGGCGGTCCCGTAAGTAACCCGGCCCTAAGCCATGGAGCGCTTTAAAGATAGTAATCAACACCTTGAAGTGCACCTAGGTTGCTTCCCTCCTTGATGAGTTTCTACCCGTTGCTTCTTGTTCTACCCTCAGGTGCTTTGGAGAACAGCCCGACTCCCTCTTCTTTGTGGCAATTCCTGAGATATTGGAAGACTGCTATCATGTCTCCCCTGGTCCTTCTTTTCATTAAACTAGACATACCCAGTTCCTGCAACCGTTCTTCATATGTTTTAGCCTCCAGTCCTCTAATCATCTTGGTTGCTCTTCTCTGCACTCTTTCTGGAGTCTCCACATCTTTTTTTTTTTTCTGTATCATAGTGACCAGAACAGGATGCAGTATTTCAAGTATGATCTCACCAATTCAGTATAAAGCAGAATTGATTTTTGAGAGTTCTTTCTTTGTCGGGGTGGGGAGGGAGGTCTTGGAGCTGCGAACTGCAAAAATCCACAATACCTGGTTGCTTTTATATACTTACCACTTTATTGATGTTTTGGCATGATGATGATGTTGATGATCAGAGGTGGGTTTCAGCAAGTTCTTACCAGTTCTGGAGAACCGTTAGTTAGTGGAAATTAGGTAGTGGAAATTTGGAGTAGTTCGGAGAACCGGTTGTAAAAATTCTGACTGGCCCTGCCCACATCTCTTCTCTGCCTCCCGAGTCACAGCTGATCGGGAGGAAATGGGGATTTTGCAGTATCCTTCCCCTGGATTGGTGAGGGAATGGAGATTTTACAGTATCCTTTCCCTGGAGTGGGGAGGGAATGGAGATTTTACAGTATCCTTCCCCTGGAGTGGGGAGGGAATGGAGATTTTACAGTATCCTTCCCCTGGAGTGGGGAAGGAATGAAGATTTTACAGTATCCTTCCCCTGGAGTGGGGAGGGAATGGAGATTTTACAGTATCCTTCCCCTGGAGTGGGGAGGGAATGGAGATTTTACAGTATCCTTCCCCTGGAGTGGGGAGGGAATGGAGATTTTACAGTATCCTTCCCCTGGAGTGGGGAGGAAATGGGGATTTTGCAGTATCCTTCCCCTGGAGTGGGGAGGGAATGGAGATTTTACAGTATCCTTCCCCTGGAGTGGGGAGGGAATGGAGATTTTACAGTATCCTTCCCCTGCAGTGGGGAGGGAATGGAGATTTTACAGTATCCTTCCCCTGGAGTGGGGAGGGAATGGAGATTTTACAGTATCCTTCCCCTGGAGTGGGGAGGGAATGGAGATTTTACAGTATCCTTCCCCTGGAGTGGGGAGGGAATGGAGATTTTACAGTATCCTTCCCCTGGAGTGGGAGGAAATGATTTTGCAGTATCCTTCCCTGGAGTGGGAGGAATGGAGATTTTACAGTATCCTTCCCTGGAGTGGGAGGAATGAGATTTTACAGTATCCTTCCCCTGCAGTGGGGAGGGAATGAAGATTTTACAGTATCCTTCCCCTGGAGTGGGGAGGGAATGGAGATTTTACAGTATCCTTCCCCTGGAGTGGGGAGGGAATGGAGATTTTACAGTATCCTTCCCCTGGATTGTGGGAGGGAATGGACATTTTGCAGTATCCTTCCCCTGCCACGCCCACCAAGCCACACCCACCAAACCATGCCACGCCCACCAAGCCACACCCATAGAACCGGTAGTAAAAAAAATTGAAACCCATTACTGACAATGATGATTTTTTTTAAAAAAAAAAAAAAGTTGGATCGCAAACTTACTTGATCCTATTTTCCTGATCTCTTTCCAGGACTCCTTGCTGATCGATCCCGAAGGAACTAGAATGATTCTGCAAATATTATTTTGAGGATCTCGTTTCCTGGGCAGCCCACTTCTACTGGGGCGTGGTGTGAACGCTTCTCGGTGAGTCGAATTGCAAAAAGAAGTTAGCCCTTTCCAATAGTGACTCGCCTGATATTTTTGGGATTGGAGCTCATCTTTCTTTAATAGCTTCCTTGCGTGTCTTAGATCTTGATGAGGTAGCCGAGCCATTTTCTCGAATGAGAACAGTGATGCCCGCAAGAGAGAGAAGGAGGATGCTAGAAATTGATATCCCAGCTGCATCTGGGATAGAGTGCCTTGAGAGATAAGAGCCCAGACAATCTTCTATTTTATTGTCCTTTATTTGTGTACCGAACTACAGAAGCAAACCGTTTCGGATTTTTCTAGAGGCTATTTGGCATCTGTTTTTTTACTGTGGGTCTTACATTGTTGGTTGTCTGACACCAAAGCTAGCTTGTAAACCCATAAATCCCACTTCAGATTTTATTTCCATCTGGTTTAATGATACCCTGAGATCTTTAAAAGGCTCGGTAAAGGACACCATAAAGCATGGAAGATGGAGGGTTTTGTCTACAGGAAATGAAGGACTTGGTGTTGTAAACCTTCTATATCCTCTTCTCAGCTACACAGTGTGACCTTGACAGCATCTTGTTATTTTCCAGCTTTTTTATATATTTCTCCAGCCGGATAACGGTGCTGGAATTGATTTGAGCTCTGCTTAGAAAACCATCTTTCACCTCCAAGATTGAAGGTTTGATTGTCAATGGGGCTTGTTTTCAAGACCTAGAATAACAGACCACAAAAGAACGTGGCTACTGAGCGATGGAACCAGGTTAAGAGTGGTCAGATTATGAGCTGAGATTTTATGAAGTCAGGTTATGAGCTGAGATTTTATGAGGTTGGATTATGCTCTCAGATTTTGTGAGGTCAGATTATGAACAGAGATCGTGGGAGGTCAGATTATGAGTTGAGTTTGTAAAGTTAGATTATGAGCTGAGATTTTGGGAAATTGGATTATGAATTGAGATTTTATGAGGTCAAATTTTCAGCTGAGATCTTGTGAGATTGGAATCATGAGCTGAGATCTTTTGAGGTCAGATTATGAGCTGAGATTTTGTGAGGTCAGATTATGAACTGAGATCATGTGAGGTTGAATTATGAGTTGAGTCTATGAAGTTAGATTATGAGCTGAGATTTTGTGTCATTGAATTACGAACTGAGATCTTGTAAAGTCAGATTATGAGCTAAGATTTTGGGAAGTTGGGTTTATGATCTGAGATTTTGTGAGGTCAGATTACAAGATAAGATCTTAGCTGAGATTCTACAATTAAATTACTGCATGCTGAAGATCACAGTGCCAATTGTAGAAGCTGATTTCTTGGTTCCTTTCCTCTTGTAAATTTACATCAAATGAGAGAAAAATCTTTTAATGTGCCACATAAAACCTCCTCTGTGCCAGCTACAGGTGCATTTGCAGGAAAACCTAAATGTACAGATTATCAATGTGTATGTATAAATCATTTATATTTACAAATCTTAGATTGATTTTATGTCTTCTTTCTCCTCCTACGGATTAATTTCTTTTTGACACAGAAGCACAGTTGATCAATATTATCCTGGGTAGTCAAGATTTAACTTGTTACTTAAAAAAGATGTTTTTCCTTTTCTACATATTAGTGTTCTAATACATATAATTGATAATATTTAGATTTTATTCCCTCCTTCTTTGACTTTTCCCTGGTACGTATCATTTATTTTTAATGTTCCTGTTTCCTTTTGTATATTACAAGCAATAAAAAGAGGGAGAATTAAGAGGGAGAATAAAAAAGGGACGCGGTGGCTCAGGGGCTAGGACGTTGAGCACACTGGTAAGCTTAGACTCTCTGTCAGGGTTCCCATGGATGCCCTAATTAAATCATGACCCTCGAGCCAAGCTTCAAAAGAAATCCAGTTATTTATCAGGAGCTTCATGTCGGGCACATTCCAAATGAAGCCAACTCTGACCCCACGTAATTTACAACCCAATCTTGACTCTGTTCCCCTCCCTCCCACCAGGGTGTGCCATCAGTCACATTCATCAACCGAGCAATTTCATGGGTTGTAGAGATCACTCCTGTCTGGCCGCTGTGGGTAACCCTGGGAGACAGCCTTGAGAGAGATATGTCTGGAATGTGGTTTTGTTTTTCGGCTACTGCGTTGCTTCACCGTTTTCCCATCCCGCTTGCCTTTGGCAACTCAAGAGCAGGTCTGGGATGCTTTGTGAGTTGACACTCCGTCTGTCTGGATGCTTCACAGAGAGAGTAGGAAATTTGTCTTTTTGTCTAGGGTGGGACATTTGGTGTGGGGGGGGCATTTGGCAGTCTTTTGCTTTGCAATCTGCTGACTATGGCGTTCATATGGTCCAGAGCTGAACAACATAGATGGAAATAAAATATCATGAAGGTTGAATACAGGCAAATTGCGAACATCAGTAATAATATTTGGTTGATAAAGTATATAGACTGAACTGAACAGGGCTACAAAACCATGCACTATATTGTTGATGACTGTATCGGACAATGATTTAATGTTTAATTACATTTGATGTAATTGTACATATCTAATGATGGAGAGGATGGATCCTAGACTCCATCCAGAACCTGGATGGAGAGCACTAGTTTGTCTGTTTGATTTAATTTCCATATACATATTAGGTTCATGTCTAAAAACAATATTGTTGGTTGTATGCACAAAAGATCTGCATTCGGCCAACCTCAAAAACGTGACTAAATACGGTAGCATAGGGCCGGGGCGGGGCGGGGTGGGGTGTGGGGGGGGACGGTCCCACCCAATATCTCCGCTACCGGTTGGGGTGAACCGGTCTGAACCGGCTGAATACTGCCTCTGCCCCCCCTCCCTCAATCCTGTTTTAGGATACACAATCCAAAAACTCCTACAAATTGTCGACAATGTTTCATTTTGTCTCCTGCATCTCCATATATATATATATAGAATAGAATAGAATAGAATAGAATAGAATTTTATTGGCCAAGTGTGATTGGACACACAAGGAATTTGTCTTGGTGCATAAGAATATATATATTCTTTTGCTCCCAGAAGCTGAAGCCTGAAGATGACAAATGAGACTTCGTTGAAACGTCGCCAAGACACTTCCAATTTTATGCAGGAGAAAACCCGAATAACCAAAGACCTACATACAAACACCCGCGAAAACCTCAGAAAACAAATATATATATATATATATATATATATATATATATATATATATATATATATATATATATATATATATATATATATATATATATATATATATATATATATATATATATATATATATATATATATATATATATATATATATATATATATATATATATATATATATATATATATATTTATCTATATAAAATCTCCCCTTCTGTGGATAAATTGAGAGTGCTCTCAAATTATTCACTCAGCTTTACCTGGATCAGTCAGCCCACCACCGTCATTAATGCAGGATGCAACCTCAGAGCAATCTTTGTTCTCTATTTGCAGTTGTAAGTCAATTATATCAAGAATCCAGACGACTGGAGTCTCTTGTATCAAGGGTTCGATGTATTTCAATTGTGCCTTTCGCTCTGGGAAATTAGCAGTTCCTTCCTCTCCTACCAGATAAGCTAACGCGCTATTGCTGTGAAAACTGCAAAAAAAAAAAAGAAAAAGAAAAAAAGAACAGCTTTCGCCTTCAGTGTTCAAGCTCTTAAGCTGAAGTGAAGTTGAATTCACTAGGTGTATTTATTTGGAACCTGTGGATCGTGCTGACGGGACTAAGACGGCACATTTTATACCACTGGTCCCTGCAACTGCAGGCTTGTGATCTAAATCATCATCATCATCTTTTAACGACCCCATAATCCCTTGCGGAGTGGAGTCTGAGCAACTGAATGGAGCTAGCAGAGTGTTTTAATGGCCGGATGCCCTTCCCTGTCGCCAATGCGGAGTTTTGTTCAGCAGATATATTCGCAATTGTGCCCAGAGAGAAACTGGCTTCCCCATTGACTTGGTTTCTCAGACGCTGCAAAAGTTCATCATATGACACCAGGGCACTGCAACCGTCATAAGTATGAACCAGTTGCCAAGCCTCTGAATTTCGATCACGTGACCCTGGGGATGCTGCAATGGTCATAAGCCTGAAAAACGGTCGTGAGTCACTTCGCTCAGTGCTGTTGTAACTTCGAATGGGTGCCAAATGAATGGTTATAGGTCAAGGATTACCTGTACTCATCAATTGTCCCTCCTAGTTGAATAGTCTGATAGGTATATGTCAGGAAATTCTTATTTGCCTAACTAGTTGGCCAGGCACTATATAAACTAACTATGTATGTTTGTAGAAAGGCATGATATTGCTTTAAGGCTATGCTGCATTATGCAAGTATCCTGATTGGTTGAGCTCTGTAGCCAATGTATAAAAGGACTACTAAATTATGGCTTGTGGGGAATCTACAGGGACGCTACAGCATTGTAACCTGATGAAATGCTGCAACTGTATATTTGAGCTTTGTGATCGTTGCTTGATCATGGCTAGTTACTGATTCCTCAAGATACTGATTGTTGTGAATTGAACTATGTTTTGCCGAACTGAAAGAAGACCTTGTTTGTTGTGCAAGTCTACGTTGGTAAGAAGACTTGATATTTGTAACATCCCTGACTGAATGACTTTATATGTGTATGACCTGGAATTGTTTTTGGACTATGACTTTGCCTTTTCCCTAAAAGTAAAGGAATATCAAACCCCAGTTTGTCTGTAAGAGACTGTTATTGTATACAGCCAGTCTCAGTCATTTTCATGCGTAGGGTACTCTGCTCAACAGTCCACAATTTTCGTTGTGAACCCAGATTACCCTTAACAGTATATTTCAAGAATAATAGTTCCCCCTGCTTGCAAAGTAGGCACATAATTTATGAACTTCTATAACTCTAGAACTTTACCCAACCCATTCGATCTGACATCTATCCATCATTTTTCCCTTTTTTGTGTGTTCTTTTTGCCCTTTTTTTTTTAAAATTTGAATTTATATCCTGCCCTTCTCCGAAGACTCAGGGCGGTTTACATTGTGTTAAGCAATAGTCTTCATCCATTTGTATATTATATACAAAGTCAACTTAATTTCCCCCAACAATCTGGGTCCTCATTTTACCTACCTTATAAAGGATGGAAGGCTGAGTCAACCTTGGGCCTGGTGGGACTTGAACCTGCAGTAATTGCAAGCAGCTGTGTTAATAACAGACTGCATTAGTCTGTTGAGCCACCAGAGGTTCTGCTTTCTTTTTGTATTTTCTTTTTTGAAAATTGTGTTTTAACGTTTTGAATAAAAAATAATTTGGGGGGAGGGGAAGAGAGAAAAGGGCTTGTTTCTTGCTCTCTTTGCTTGAACTGAAGTCCACTTCATCTCTCGTTTTCATTCCTCTTTTTCATCAGGAAAGTCGCCTTCGTCTTCCCCAACCAAAAGTGGCTTTTACCACCAGTTCGCCCCACATGCGCACGCTCGCTTTGTGCATGCGCACCTACCACGTATGTGCCCGGTCTTCCATGCATGTGTTTTGTTCACATGCACGCCTTCCACGCATGTGCCCAGCCTTGAAAATGTGCCTAATTTTTTTTTAATTTGCATTTATATCCCGCCCTTCTCTGAAGACTCAGGGTGGCTTACACTATGTCAAGCAATAGTCTTCATCCATTTGTATATTATATACAAAGTCAACTTATGGGTCCTCATTTTACCTACCTTATAAAGGATGGAAGGCTAAGTCAACCTTGGGCCTGGTGGGACTTGAACCTGCAGTAATTGCAAGCAGCTGCTTTTAATAACAGACTGCATTAGTCTGTTGAGCCACCAGATGGCATAGCGTCACGGTGGGTGAGCAGGCCCACCTACGATTGCCGCTACCGGTTTGCCCAAACCAGTCCAAAGCAGCTGAATACCACCACTGTCCCCAACCTATTTAGTTATAAAGCTCATTCCTTGAGGGTTGTTGTTTTTTTTTAAAGAAAAAAAAATCTGAGTGTTTCTGAATTTTCAGTGGAAAAAAAAAATATTGCCATTTTATCTGGCTTTCCGGAGTTTTAATACCAGACCGTATATATGTAGCTGAAGGTTGAATTGTTGTACTCTCTGAGCTTGGTGGTTTCCTGGCAGATATCTCATTACCTGATTAGGTAACTTTCTTGGCGCTACGATAACAGAATAATAGAGTTGGAAGCAGTGGTGGGGATTCAAAAATTTTAGCAATCGGTTCTCTGGCCGGTTGCTGGGTGGGCATGGATATGGTAGGCGTGGCTTACTCGGCCTCCTGCACCATGGTGGGAGGGTGTTTTCACTCTCTCCGAGCTCCGGAGGCTTTCCTCAAGCCCCCGGAAGGGTGAAAATGGCCTTCCCTCAGGCTCCAGAGGCCCTCCAGAGTGTTCTGTCCCCCTCAACCACAACCCAAAGGACACGCAAGCTGACTATATTTGCCAGCAAGTTACTCCAACTACAGATATCAGTTCTGGCAACGAACCGGCGATTGCCTGCCAAATCCTCCTATCTCTTCAGTGCAACTGCGGTCTGTTGCTGGAGCAACCCAGAGTTCAGAAATAAACAGAAATCCCAAAAGCCAATTCCTTAGTCTCGCAAATAAGCAGCCAAAGTTTCCAAAAGTGAGTTTTTGTCCGTCATGAAGCCCAATGGCAGCTCAACTCACTTTTATACCCTGTGGGGTGTGGCTCCGTGACTCAGCACTCCCTGGGCCGGCCCCTCCCTTTTCTTTGCTGTGCACGTTTCCCTCGGCGTCGCTGCCTTGCGTCTAGCCAAGATTGATCCTCCTCAGCTGGCTCTTGGGGCGTTGCCAGGGAGAAGGAGGGATCGAGGGACAGAGGCCGTGTCAGCTCCTCCTCGTCCACCTGGCCTGCCTCTGGAATCTGAAGCGGAGCCAGAGAGGAAGATTCTGCAAAGGGAAGCCCTGTTGGCTCTTCCCCCTCACTCTCCGAGTCACTCTCTGCCAGGAGGCCCGGCTCGGGGGCGGAAGACAGAACACAGAGGCTGGAAACAGGCCCATTTCCAGACTTCTAGATCTTCCGGAAGGCCCATTTTTCACCCTCTCAGAACCTCTGCACGGGCGCTGCACTTACCTGGCATCCAAAACGGGCCGCATAGAGACTCCTGGGAGGGGAGGGGAAGGGTGCGCAGGGCCAGCCAGTCCTTGCAACTATTGGTTTGGCGAAGCAGATGTAAAATTAGCATCAGGTTCACCCGAACTGGGCTGAACCGGATGAATCCCACCCCTGTTTGGAAGGGAGCATGGAGAGCTTCTAGTCCAGGCAGGGAACCCTACACCAATTCAGACAAATGGTTATTGGTCCAATCTCATCTTAAAGCAAGTGGGATGTGCTTGCATGATAGGAGCCGGTTGCCAAGCAGCTGAATTTTGATCATGTGACCATGGGGATGTTGCAAGGGTCGTTAAGTGTGCAAAAAGGGTCGAAAGTCACTTCTTTCAATGATGCTGTAACTTCAAATGGCCACTCAACGACCTGTTGTTGTTGTAAGTTGAGGACTACCTATTGGTTTAGAATAGAATAGAATAGAATAGAATAGATTTTTTTATTGGCCAAGTGTGATTGGTCACACATGGAATTTGTCTTGGTGCACATGCTCTCAATGTAGATAAAAGAAAAGATACCTTCAAGGTACAACACTTACAATACTTAATGATAGTCACAGGGTACAAATTTAACACTTAATGATACAACACTTAATGATAGTCATAGGCTACAAATAAGCAATCAGGAAACAATCAATATCAGTATAAATCGCAAGGACAGAAGCAACAAAGTTACAGTCATAAGTGGAAGGAGATGGGTGATGGGAACGATGAGAAGATTAATAGTAGGGCAGATTTAATAAATAGTTTAATGCTTTGTCTGGTATTTTTATGGAATGATTGCGCACCGCTTAGAGCCTCCTTCGGTGAGACGGGTGGCGTATTTTTATTTTATTTTTTTTTTATTTATTTTTTATTTGAATTTATATCCTGCCCTTCTCCGAAGACTCAGGGCAGCTTACATTGTGTTAAGCAATAGTCTTCATCCATTTGTATATTATATACAAAGTCAACTTATTGCCCCCAACAATCTGGGTCCTCATTTTACCTACCTTATAAAGGATGGAAGGCTGAGTCAACCCTGGGCCTGGTGGGACTAGAACCTGCAGTAATTGCAGGCAGCTGTGTTAATAACAGACTGTCTTACCAGTCTGAGCCACAGAGGTATAAGTTTAATAAATAAATAAAATATTTGACGGCAGAAGCTTTGTATGTTTTAGCTTGCCACTGGTATTTATTTAAAGTTTCTGTATTGATCACTACTATAAAGATCTTAACTAGAAAAACTAGGATGAGTTTCTGAAATTTTTATTACCAATCGATGGGTAGAGATGGATCAATAGATTGAAACATTCACCGTGCCCGTATATGATGCTGAAATATAAATTTTTAAAGCGATGGGGCATTGTGAACCTCACTTCACAACAATCATGCAAGCTGTTCCGTGAAACCCTTGAGTGTTAAGGTCCTTGAGTGGCTCAGACTGCTAAGACAGTCTGTTATTAACACAGCTGCCTGCAATTACTGCAGGTTCAAGTCCCACCAGGCCCAAGGTTGACTCAGCCTTCCAGCCTTTATAAGGTGGGTAAAATGAGGACCCAGATTGTTGGGGGCAATAAAAGTTGACTTTGTATATAATATACAAATGGATGAAGAATATTGCTTGACATAGTGTAAGCCGCCCTGAGTCTTTGGAGAAGGGCGGGATATAAATGCAAATAATAATAATAATAATAATAAAAAAACCCAAACTATACAAAATACACAGCTTTAGAGTTTATGTCCGATTCAGTTATTCTGTGTTGTTGTTTCATTACAGGATTTATTATAGTCTGGAAAATGGGCAGATTAATCTGTGTTAGAACATTCACATGATAGAATGGTATTTTATTTCTGCATTTCTATCCGGCTTTTCCAATAACAACAGTGCGCGAAGCGATTGCTATTATGCTGCATTGCTTTTATTTACAACGGTTAAACCAAAGGGATTAAACCATATTAATAATAAAGAAGGAAGCGCAGCAATTTCAGTTAAACCTGTTGCAGCGAGCAGCTTAAGAATCAAAACTGAGACGGAATAAAAATTATATTTGTTGAATTAAAATTTAAAACCCAATAATAAAAATCTAAAAATTCTATGCCAGTCCTGCGTGGACTGGGAGTTCTAGTCTCGATTTAGGCATGAAAACTGGTTCGCTGACTCTGGGACAATCACCGGGAAATGGTGAGTTCTACTCCCCCCTGAAAGCTGTCCTGAAAGCTGGCTGGGTGACTTTGGACCAATCACCAGGGTGCCGTGAATTTTAGTCCCATCTTGGGCATGAAAGAGAGGAGGGGAGGGGAGGAGAGGGAGGAGAAGGGATAGGGGAGAGGGAAGAGAGAGGAGGAAGGGGAAGGGATAGGGGAGCCAAGAGGAGAGGAGAGGGAAAAGAAGAAGGAGAAAGAGAAAGGGAAGGGATAGGGGCAGAGGTAGTATTCAACCGGTTCGAACCGATTCTGGTGAACTGGTAGCGGCGACAGTGGGTGGACCAGCCCACCCGTCCTGGTGTAATGCTATTTAGCCACATTTTCGAGGCCAGGCACATGTGCGGAAGATGTCCATGAGAGCAAAGCGAATGTGCAGAAGGCCAGGCGCATGAGTGGAAGGCATGCGTGTGATGCAAGCATGTGCGTGCATGGCGAACCGGTAGTAAAAATATTGGAAACTGACTGCTGGATAGGGGGAGAGGAGAGGAGAGGAGAGGAGGGAGGAGAAGGGGAAAGGGAATGGGAAGGGATAGGGGGAGAGGAGAGGAGAGGAGAGGAGAGGGAGGAGGAAGGAGAGGAGAGGAGGAGAGGAGAGGAGAAGGAAGGGAATGGGAGGATAGGAGGAGAGGAGAGAGGAGAGGAGGAGGAAGGAGAAGGAAAGGAATAGGATGGAAAGGGATAGGGGAGAGGAGAGGAGAGGAGTGGAGGAGGAGAAGGAAGGGAATAGGATGGAAAGGGATAGGGGAGAGGAGAGGAGAGGGAGGAAGAGGAGAAGGGGAAAGGGAATGGGGAGGGATAGGAGGAGAGGAGAGGAGAGGAGAGGAGAGGAGAGGAGAGGGAGG